>NC_069499.1:1273440600-1273670600 GCF_027579735.1 Bombina bombina
ATGTCCGCCGCACATCAATAAATGCAGACAGCATACACTGTCGGCATTTATCATTGCACCAGCAGTTCTTGTGATCTGCTGTTGCAACACCGCCCCCTGCAGATTCGTGGCCAATCGGGGGTGTGAATCAACCTGATTGTATTGGATTGGGTTGATTTTCGGCGATGTTTGTCTGCCGCCTCAGAGCAGGTGGACAGGTTATTGAGCAGCGGTCTTTAGACCGCTGCTTCATAACTTGTGTTTCTGGCAAGCCTGAAGGCTCGCCAGAAACACAGGGCATCAAACTCCGTTCGGAGCTTGATAAATAGACTCCTAGGATTTATTGGAGAAAAACACAAAAAAAACCCCGCCCACTTTGAAAGCATTTGCGCCGCTCACATACAATCAAGTGTATACAATCAGCAATCATTACGAACACGCTACCATTGGATATTTTGCACTATAAATCACCCAAACACCATGGCCAAAGCGTCCCTTGTGATCGACATTGCATCAAATTGCTTCTGTGTGTTTGCATACCTTGTTACTCCTTGTGCATTTGCTCTGCTGTTTGCTTTGTGCTGCTTGGCTTTGCAAATATGGATAACCCCCAGTTAGTTTGTGTTGGTGCTATTGGACAATATTTTGATGCCTGATGAAACGGCCAGGAGAGCCGAGAAACGCGTTGCAAGACTGATACCATTATATCCTTGCTTGTTATAATAACATTGTATTAAGGCTTGTATGCTATTCAACAATATTAAAGTATTATTTGGTTTTATACAAAATACTTTCTGCCTTGTATATACACGCTGATAACAAGCAAGCCACTACCAGGAGCTGGAGGAGTGCTGTAGACCGGAGAAGAGCCAGCTGGTTTGCTCTGATTACCAGCCCGCTTCCACAAGCACATTGGTGTGCTCTGATATTGTGTGAGTACCCTGTGCATATTATACCAGCAGCTAATTGTATCCAGTTTATACAGATACACACATTTGTGCGCCTCTTTCTCACCCTTATCTTTAGAAGTTCTACTCCCAGCCGAAAATATTGGAGCCCGACTACATCCTTTTTGGGGACATTTCTGAAATATTATACATCCTATTGGAACCATCTAGGATTATTATGGACGATCCAATGGAGTTTGGCAACATTTAATGAGGTTCCCCTTTCCATCTATACATGCGCTCATTAGTATCATTTTATTTGATATTTTAAATTGTTGATTATCTGTTGTTTATTTGTTATTTACATTTTACATTGTGACTAGTACATTGCTTTGCACTAGTTTTTTATGTTAATAATACACTTAGCGCCCTCTAGGGACTTATGTCTCTTTTAGTGTTGTAAAATAACCCCCAGTTAGTTTGTGTTGGTGCTATTGGACAAGATTTGTACAACAGAATCAGGCGGGCCCGGTGTGTCCAAGAGAGGCGTGGGGAACGTCTGATTAAAAGTCCTCGTGAGCGACTTCGAGGTTTTTGACAAGTATAGGCTCAATCGACAGCATCTCATGAGCTTTTACGATGTACTTAAACCTTACCTTGAGCCAAGCAAACGTATGCAGACTGCAATCCCTGTCATGACCAAGATGCTATGCTGCAAACATGTCCTGGCCTCAGGAAGCTTTCAATCCGGAGAGGGGTACATGCATTGGTTGTCCCAGGGTACCTTCTCTGTGGTTTTTTAAAAGTTTCTGAACACCATGGTATGAGTTTGTAAGCTTTACATAGGATTCCCTCAAAATGAGGACGATTGGAGGCGACTCAAGTGTGAATTCTATGCAATAGCTGAAATGCCCAATGTTTTGGCAGCAATAGATTGCACCCACATCGTGCTGCGTGCTCCAGCAGAAGAGCTCCTCTACCGAAATCTCAAAAACTTTCATAGTTTGTGCAGTTTGTTTGCAATGCACGGATGAGGATTATGCAGGTGTGTACGAATTTCCAGGGGGGCCCGTCATGATGCCTGTATCCTCAGGCAGTCGTCACTGTGGCAGCAGTTTGAGGACAGATAGTTTCCCCAACAAACAGATATGCAGCAGGCCATAGTTTAAATGTGCAGCTATAGAATGCACTTTAAACATTTATTTGTCTCTTTCAGCAAATGTCTAGTTTTAGAAACAAACAGATATGCAGCAGGCCATAGTTTAAATGTGCAGCTATAGAATGCACTTTAAACATTTATTTGTCTCTTTCAGCAAATGTCTAGTTTTAGAAACAAACAGATATGCAGCAGGCCATAGTTTAAATGTGCAGCTATAGGATGCGCTTTAACCATTTATTTGTCTCTTTCAACAAATGTCTAGTTTTGCCGAAAAACGCATATGTAGCAGGTCATAGCTTAAATGTGCAGCTATAGGATGCGATTTAACCATTTATTTGTTTTTCAGCAAATGTCTAGTTTTAGCGAAAAACAGATATGTAGCAGCTCATAGCTTAAATGTGCAGATATAGGATGCACTTTAAACATTTATTTGTCTCAGCAAATGTCTAGTTTTAGAAACAAACAGATATGTAGCAGCTCATAGCTTAAATGTGCAGAAATAGGATGCGCTTTAACCATTTATTTGTCTCTTTCTGCAAATATCTATAATTTTATTTATTTAAATGTATTTTCATATGATAATTTTTAAGATATTTGTAATATTGACATTTCGTAATGTTAATTGTTTATAAGTGATTCGGGTTACATGAGCCGGCCTTGGCTCATTACGCCTTTACGTAATCCGGCTGACGAGGACAGCTACAATCGTGCGCAAGCGGAATAGGGCTGATGTTTGGGCTCCTCAAAATGCATATGAGATGCATAGACAGGTCTGGAGGAGCCCTCCAATAAAGCCCTGGTAAGGTGGTGAAGATCGTTATAGCCTGCAGCATTCTTCATAACACAGCTCAGCGGGCTGGGATGCTGCAAGCGTCCAGATACCCTGAGACCTCCTCCAAGATTAGGACTACGACCCAGTACTAGAGGGGCCATTCCTGGATGAGGGGGTCAATGTCAGCGCCAACATCATCCACCGCCACTTCAGACGGTAAATACTATACGTTATATAGGAGCAGTGCGAATATGTGAGACTTTTAGTAAAATGAAAGTAGAATTGTGCGAACATGTTAGGATTGTTCAAGAAATTATTATAGCAAAATCTAAAATATATTTTATTATCATAGGTAATTTATGCATCATATGATTCTGGCATTAGCTCCTGTAATGACTTTGTCACCTGATTTTTAAAGACAACATCAGATGGAAAGTATACACAATGTATGGATCGAGACTGGGGGGGGGGGATTTAGCCCAATGATCCATCATTTGGCATAAAATGAGTTTACATGTAGTATTTAGTTTAGACATTATTAGATTTTACATATTCTGAAAGGGATAAATGCCACAGATAGCAGATAAAGGGATATTCTGAAGCACATTAGAATTGACAAAGTCATACATCAGAGGTTAAAGGGACATAAAACCTAAATTTCTCTTGTTAAGTGTATCCAGTCCATGGATCATCCATTACTTGTGGGATATATTCCCTTCCCAACAGGAAGTTGCAAGAGGATCACCCACAGCAGAGCTGCTATATAGCTCCTCCCCTCACATGTCATATCCAGTCATTCTCTTGCAACCCTCAACATAGATGGAGGTCGTGAGAGGACTGTGGTGTTTTATACTTAGTTTATTTCTTCAATCAAAAGTTTGTTATTTTTAAATGGCACCGGATGTGCTGTTTTTTCTCAGGCAGTATTTGGAAGAAGAATCTGGCTGCGTTTTCTATGATCTTAGCAGAAGTAACTAAGATCCACTTGCTGTTCTCACACATTCTGAGGAGTGAGGTAACTTCAGAAAGGGAATGGCGTGCAGATTTTCCTGCAACTAAGGTATGTGCAGTAAAATATTTTTCTAAGGAATGGAATTGACTAAGAAAATGCTGCTGATACCGAAGTAATGTAAGTAAAGCCTTAAATGCAGTGAAACCGACTTTTATCAGGCTTATTAATAGAGATATATACTCTTTAAAAAATGTGTTTTAAAACGTTTGCTGGCATGTTTAATCGTTTTTTAACGTACATTTGGTGATAAAACTTATTGGGGCATAATTTTTCCACATGGCTTGCTTAATTTCTGCATAGAAACAGTTAACTGAGGCTTCCCACTGTTGTAATATGAGTGGGAGGGGCCTATTTTAGCGCTTTTTTGCGCAGTAAAAATTCAGACTCAGACTTCCTGCTTCTTCCTGCATGATCCAGGACTTCTCTAGAGGGCTCAAAAGGCTTCAAAAGTCATATTGAGGGAGGTAATCAGTCACAGCAGAGCTGTGACAGTGTGTTTGACTGTTTTAAAAAACGTTTTTCTCTATTGTTTATCCGTTTTGGGTATTAAGAGGTTAATCATCCATTTGCAAGTGGGTGCAATGCTCTGCTAACTTAATACGTTTACTGTGAAAATTTGGTTGGTATAACTGCTTTGGTTCATTGTTATTTCAACTTGAGACAGGTTTTGTGCTTCTTAAAGGCGCAGTAGCGTTTTTTATATTGCTTGTAAACTTATTGTGAAGTGTTTTTCAAGCTTGCCAGTCTTATTGCTAGTCTGTTTAAACATGTCTGACATAGATGAATCTACTTGTTCATTATGTTTGAAAGCCAGTGTGGAGCCCCATAGAAATATGTGTACTAAATGTATTGATTTCACTTTAAAAAATAAAGGTCAGTCTTTATCTATAAAAGAATTATCACCAGACGATGAGGGGGAAGTTATGCCGACTAACTCTCCTCACGTGTCAGTACCTTCGCCTCCCGCTCAGGGGGCGCATGCTATTATGGCGCCAAGTACATCAGAGACGCCCATAGCAATTACTTTACAGGACATGGCTACAATCATGAATAATACCCTGTCAGAAGTATTATCTAGATTGCCAGAATTCAGAGGCAAGCGCGATAGCTCTGGGATTAGGAGAGATGCAGAGCGCGCTGGTGCTGTAAGAACCATGTCTGATACTGCGTCACAGTTTGCAGAACATGAGGACGGAGAGCTTCATTCTGTGGGTGACGGATCTGATACGGGGAAACCTGATTCAGAGATCTCTAATTTTAAATTTAAGCTTGAGAACCTCTGTGTATTGCTTGGGGAGGTTTTAGCTGCTCTGAACGACTGTAACACAGTTGCAATTCCAGAGAAATTGTGTAGGCTGGATAGATACTATGCGGTGCCGGTGTGTACTGATGTTTTCCCTATACCTAAAAGGCTTACAGAAATTATTAGCAAGGAGTGGGATAGACCCGGTGTGCCCTTTTCCCCACCTCCTATATTTAGAAAAATGTTTCCAATAGACGCCACTACACGGGACTTATGGCAGACGGTCCCTAAGGTGGAGGGAGCAGTTTCTACTTTAGCAAAGCGTACCACTATCCCGGTTGAGGATAGTTGTGCTTTTTCGGATCCAATGGATAAAAAATTTGAAGGTTAGCTTAAGAAAATGTTTGTTCAACAAGGTTTTATCTTGCAGCCCCTTGCATGCATTGCGCCTGTCACTGCTGCTGCGGCATTCTGGTTTGAGTCTCTGGAAGAGGCCATTCACACAGCTCCATTGGATGAAATTATGGACAAGCTTAAATCACTTAAGCTAGCTAACTCATTTGTTTCTGATGCCATTGTACATTTGACTAAACTAACGGCTAAGAACTCCGGATTCGCCATCCAGGCGCGGAGGGCGCTATGGCTTAAATCCTGGTCAGCTGACGTGACTTCTAAATCTAAATTACTTAATATTCCTTTCAAGGGGCAGACCTTATTCGGGCCCGGCTTGAAGGAAATTATTGCTGACATTACTGGAGGTAAGGGGCATTCCCTTCCTCAGGACAGGGCCAAATCAAAGGCCAAACAGTCTAATTTTCGTGCCTTTCGGAATTTCAAGGCAGGAGCAGCATCAACTTCCTCCGCTCCAAAACAGGAAGGAACTGTTGCTCGTTTCAGACAGTCCTGGAAACCTAACCAGTCCTGGAACAAGGGCAAGCAGGCCAGAAAACCTGCTACTGCCCCCAAGACAGCATGAAGGAACAGCCCCCTATCCGGAAACGGATCTAGTGGGGGGCAGACTTTCTCTCTTCGCCCAGGCAGGGGCAAGAGATGCCCAGGATCCCTGGGCGTTGGAGATCATATCTCAGGGATATCTTCTGGACTTCAAGGCTTCTCCTCCTCAAGGGAGATTTCATCTTTCAAGGTTATCAGAAAACCAGATAAAGAAAGAGGCATTCCTACGCTGTGTACAAGACCTCCTAGTAATGGGGGTGATCCACCCAGTTCCGCGGACGGAACAAGGACAGGGATTTTATTCAAATCTGTTCGTGATTCCCAAGAAAGAGGGTACCTTCAGACCAATTTTGGACCTAAAGATCTTAAACAAATTCATAAGAGTTCCATCATTCAAAATGGAAACTATTCGGACCATCCTGCCCATGATCCAAGAGGGTCAGTACATGACCACAGTGGACTTAAAGGATGCCTACCTTCACATACCGATTCACAAAGATCATCATCGGTTCCTAAGATTTGCCTTTCTAGACAGGCATTACCACGGCCCCGAGAATCTTTACAAAGGTTCTGGGCTCACTTCTGGTGGTTCTAAGACCGCGAGGCGTAGCGGTGGCTCCGTATCTAGACGACATCCGGATACAGGCGTCAAGCTTTCAAATTGCCAAGTCTCATACAGAGATAGTTCTGGCATTTCTGAGGTCGCATGGGTGGAAGGTGAACGTGGAAAAGAGTTCTCTATCACCACTCACAAGAGTCTCCTTCCTAGGGACTCTGATAGATTCTGTAGAAATGAAAATTTACCTGACGGAGGCCAGGTTATCAAAACTTTTAAATGCTTGCCGTGTCCTTCATTCCGTTCCACGCCCGTCAGTGGCTCAGTGCATGGAAGTAATCGGCTTAATGGTAGCGGCAATGGACATAGTGCCATTTGCGCGCCTACATCTCAGACCGCTGCAATTGTGCATGCTAGGTCAGTGGAATGGGGATTACTCAGATTTGTCCACCCTACTAAATCTGGATCAAGAGACCAGAGATTCTCTTCTCTGGTGGCTATCTCGGGTCCATCTGTCCAAGTGTATGACCTTTCGCAGGCCAGATTGGACGATTGTAACAACAGATGCCAGCCTTCTAGGCTGGGGCGCAGTCTGGAATTCCCTGAAGGCTCAGGGATCGTGGACTCAGGAGGAGAAACTCCTCCCAATAAATATTCTGGAGTTAAGAGCAATATTCAATGCTCTTCTAGCTTGGCCTCAGTTAGCAACACTGAGGTTCATCAGATTTAAGTCGGACAACATCACGACTGTGGCTTACATCAACCATCAAGGGGGAACCAGGAGCTCCCTAGCGATGTTAGAAGTCTCCAATATAATTTGCTGGGCAGAGTCTCACTCTTGCCACTTGTCAGTGATCCACATCCCAGGCGTGGAGAACTGGGAGGCGAATTTTCTAAGTCGTCAGACTTTTCATCCGGGGGAGTGGGAACTCCATCCGGAGGTGTTTGCTCAACTGGTCCATCGTTGGGGCAAACCAGAACTGGATCTCATGGCGTTTCGCCAGAACGCCAAACTTCCTCGTTACGGATCCAGGTCCAGGGACCCGGGAGCGACGCTGATAGATGCTCTAGCAGCTCCTTGGTTCTTCAACATGGCTTATGTGTTTCCACCGTTTCCTCTGCTGCCTCGACTGATTGCCAAGGTCAAACAGGAGAGAGCATTGGTGATTCTGATAACGCCTGCGTGGCCACGCAGGACCTGGTATGCAGACCTAGTGGACATGTCGTCCTGTCCACCATGGACTCTACCTCTGAGACAAGACCTTCTAATACAAGGTCCTTTCAATCATCCAAATCTAATTTCTCTGAGACTGACTGCATGGAGATTGAACGCTTGATCCTATCAAAGCGTGGCTTCTCCGAGTCAGTTATTGATACCTTAAAACAGGCACGAAAGCCTGTTACCAGGAAAATCTACCATAAGATATGGCGTAAATACCTGTATTGGTGCGAATCCAAGAGTTACTCATGGAGTAAGGTTAGGATTCCTAGGATATTGTCTTTTCTCCAAGAGGGTTTGGAAAAAGGCTTATCTGCTAGTTCGTTAAAGAGACAGATCTCTGCTCTGTCTATTCTTTTGCACAAGCGTCTGGCAGAAGTTCCAGACGTCCAGGCTTTTTGTCAGGCTTTGGCTAGGATTAAGCCTGTGTTTAAAACTATTGCTCCTCCGTGGAGCTTAAACTTGGTTCTTAAGGTTCTTCAAGGAGTTCCGTTTGAACCCCTTCATTCCATTGATATTAAACTTTTATCTTGGAAAGTTCTGTTTTTGATGGCTATTTCCTCAGCTCGAAGAGTCTCTGAGTTATCTGCCTTACATTGTGATTCTCCTTATCTGATTTTCCATTCAGACAAGGTAGTTCTGCATACTAAACCTGGGTTTTTACCTAAGGTGGTTTCTAATAGGAATATCAATCAAGAGATTGTTGTCCCATCATTGTGCCCTAATCCTTCTTCAAAGAAGGAACGTCTTTTGCATAATCTGGACGTAGTCCGTGCCTTGAAGTTCTACTTGCAGGCAACTAAAGATTTTCGTCAAACATCTGCCCTGTTTTTCGTTTATTCTGGACAGAGGAGAGGTCAAAAAGCTTCGGCTACCTCTCTCTCCTTTTGGCTTCGAAGCATAATACGCTTAGCCTATGAGACTGCTGGACAGCAGCCCCCTGAAAGGATTACAGCTCATTCTACTAGAGCTGTGGCTTCCACCTGGGCCTTTAAGAATGAGGCCTCTGTTGAACAGATTTGCAAGGCTGCGACTTGGTCTTCGCTTCACACTTTTTCAAAATTTTACAAATTTGACACTTTTGCTTCTTCGGAGGCTGTTTTTGGGAGAAAGGTTCTACAGGCAGTGGTTCCTTCCATTTAAGTTCCTGCCTTGTCCCTCCCATCATCCGTGTACTTAAGCTTTGGTATTGGTATCCCACAAGTAATGGATGATCCGTGGACTGGATACACTTAACAAGAGAAAACATAAATTATGCTTACCTGATAAATTTATTTCTCTTGTAGTGTATCCAGTCCACGGCCTGCCCTGTCTTTTTAAGGCAGGTCTAAATTTTTAATTAAACTACAGTCACCACTGCACCCTATGGTTTCTCCTTTCTTGTCTTGTTTCGGTCGAATGACTGGATATGACATGTGAGGGGAGGAGCTATATAGCAGCTCTGCTGTGGGTGATCCTCTTGCAACTTCCTGTTGGGAAGGGAATATATCCCACAAGTAATGGATGATCCGTGGACTGGATACACTACAAGAGAAATAAATTTATCAGGTAAGCATAAATTATGTTTTTTTCTTTCATAATTTAGATAGAGCACATAATTTTCCAATTTACTTTGTTATCAAATTTTCTTAGTTTTCTTGTTATCCTTTGTTGAAAAGCAAGGATATAAACTCAAAAGTGTGCATGTGTCTGCAGCACTATATGTCAGCAATTTTGCAACAATGTTATACATTAGCATGTGCACTAGCTGGCAGCACTATTTTCTGTCATGTAGTGCTTCAGGCACGTGCACGCTACCTACGTATCTTTTCAGCAAAGAATAACATGAGAAGGAAGAAAATTTGATACTAGAAGTAAATTGGAAACTTTTTTAAAATTTGTATTCTCTATCTGAATAATGAAAGATATATTTTGCACTTCTGGGTGTGTGGGCTAACTGAGCAGTAGCTACCTGAATGAGCTCCGTTCCTCATAGCTAAAAGGTGCTTTTAATTATTATAATTATTTTGTATGGAAAACAGCCCTAAATCGCTAATATATTTACACAGAAGGTATGTGGACAGCAACAGCGTTGGAGAAATTCCATCTCTCCACCACCGGGGGCAGAAAAACTTTCCCTATATTTTTGGCGCGAACACATGCGCCTGAATGGTACGTGGCTTTGAGCACGCTGAGAAATTAAGCCACGCGTGGCTCATAACCTGAAGGTGGTGTATTTTAGCTACCTGAACCTTCCTATATTACAGACAATCGATCCTATAACCACTAAGCGCACTGCAGTTGCTGGCGCAGAGCTCAACATGTAACATGTGTTTTTTTTTTCTCCCCCGCACATCCTTGTCCTCGCACCCTCCTGATCATTTCTCTGATGCTAATGTTGGATAGATATATCGCTTAAATTTTGTTCCTGGAACATTGGAGGGGTAAATCCCCCGATTAAGCGAAAAGAAATTTTGACCAATATGCACAGTTTAGGTACAGATGTAGCTATTCTTCAGGAAATGCACCTCTCTGATAAGGAACACAATAAGTTAAAAACTGATTGGGTGAGTGAGCTCCAAAATGTATCGCACACAAGCTTTAGCAGAGGGCTGGCAATTCTTTTTGGAAAACGTAAAACAATTGAAGTTGTGAAAATCCTTAAAGACCCAGAAGGCAGATACTTAGTGGTACAAGCTAGGGTAGATTCACGCACATACACCTTGTGCAATGTGTATGCCCCAAATCTAAAAGACAAACCCTTTTGGCATAGCTTTATCCAGGTAATGATGCCTTTTCTGGGCTCTAATATGATAATTGGGGTGATTTCAACTTAGCCCCTAACCCGCTGTGTGACAGGATGGCTGGCACGGGGGGTCCCTGGACAAAGCAAAGTAGGGCTATGGGTAAATTTGAGAAACTCATATTCTCTAAGTTGTCCTCGGAGCTTCTGGTTGGGGATATTTGAAGACTAAGACATGCTACTGATAATGACTTTACATGTATCTCAAAATCCAGGGCCACATGTTCACGTATAGATTTATTTCTCATATCTGATGCATTTATCCCCCATGTACATTCTGATAAAATCCATAATGTCCTCCTGTCTGATCATGCACCGGTTGAGCTGGTGCTTGCTTTTGAAGGCCCATTTTCGAACAGGAACACACTAAGATTCCCCTTTCACTTATACAGATCGGACTCTTTTCACAAATTCCTCTTACACGCATGGACAGACTACTTTACTAATAATACTGTGCATACCATTACTCCGTAACTGTTTTGGGAAACAGCCAAAGCAGTACTGACTGACAACATTATTTCATATGTTGCTGACCTCCGTCGGAATGTTAAAAAAAATATATAACTTTGAGTAAAGAGGTTGCTGATGCTTATCAGAGCTATCAAGTAACCAAAACTTCTTTTAAGTTTTAATCTATATGCGGCGGCAAAGTTATCCCTATATATGTTCTTAGAGCAGCAAGCAGCTCAAGGTCTTCTTAAAGAAACACCATATATTTACGGCATGGCAATAAATCAGGTAGACTCCTGGCCTCTTTGGTAAATAAAAAATCTGCCAAAAATAATATTGCCTCTATCTCTTATAAAGGGAAAACTCATACCAAAGTACAGGATATCCTTATTTGTTTTGAAAACTATTATAAACAATTGTACGCTAAGCAACCAGAAGCTGCTTCTGAGGCAGAGGCCTCTTCTTTTTGGGTCAACATTATGCTACTGCAAATTTCACAAGCATAATTATCTCAATTAAATGCGCCCATTACTTTGGAAAAGCTAAATCGAACAGTGTCGTCCATTTCCATAGGGAAAGCGGCTGGCCCTGATGGTCTTCCAATTGAATTTTTAAGATCTTACAGCCCCAGGTGACCGTAATTATATTAAAGTTGTTAAATGCATATTTTCAAGATAAAGTCACCCCCTCCCCGCCTTCTCATCGGCCAACATCACGCTCATTCCCAAAGCGGGTAAGGACCACACAATGCCCGAATCCTATCGTCCAATATCTTTGCTCAATTCGGGCTATAAGATTTACATGAAAATTTTAGCCTCTGGGTTGCAGCTATGCTTGCCAGATAGTCTCCATCCTGATCAGACAGGCTTTGTCACTGGAAGATCTTCAGTCGTGAACCTACGCAGAGTCTTACACATCATTAATCACTATTGGAGCGATAGAGCTGATACTGATAGCCAGCTTAAGGAGGCCTTTCTGTCTTTCTGTATCTCTTGATGCAGAGAAGGCCTTCGATCATGTTGAATGGCAGCATCTGTTAAATACTATATATCTGTTTAATATCCGGGGTTCCTTTTTACAGGCGGTGGCAAATATCTATAGCACTCCAGTGGCAAGAATTATGGCTAATGACTTTTTCTCAAATTATATCCCTCTATGAAGAACAACTAGGCAGAGTTGCCCTCTCTCGCCTCTCCTCTTTAATCTGGCAGTAGAACCACTAGCCCACAAGCTACGCCAATCTTACACGGGTATTAACATTAATGGTTTGCATCATCACTTAGCTCTATATGCGGATGATATGGTGCTCTTTGTTGTCAACCCCTCAACCTCTATTCCAAAGATTTTAAAGATAATATCAGATTTTGACAGCGTTTCAGGGTATAAAGTAAACATGTCAAAATCCAAAATGTTATGCTGATCCTTGGTAAGAGCAGTGTTCTCCGGGCATAAGTGGAGACAGAGGAGGGGAGGCTGAGCGAGAATAGGGGGATATATCGAGCAGTGGTATAACCACAAAACTGTCAAACCCACGGGAGGCCTAGCTGGATGGTGGCACAGGGGACCAGAATAAGTAACAGGCACATAAACGAGGACATTGCTTTAATTAGTGGTGCCTTTCTTTTTCTAATTGGGGGATGCAAAAGTTTAGTCCTTGTAAGGTGTTATTTCCAGGGGGGGGAGTGTCAGTCAGCACATGGCCTGGATCATATACTGTCACCTGGAAATGAATGGGTTACTTGATGGGATATCCCAGAGAACAGGAATCAGACCAAGCAGCAATCAGTCTAACATCTGTTCTGTTTATTAGAAGATGCACAACACTTCTTATAGGCAATAATTACAGCATATAGGGTTAAAAAGTGACATATTCATAACTACATCATCTCACACCATATTTCATGAACAAAATAAGCTTATTAAAATAATTGGGTGAAAGAAGAGTATGAAGGAGTATTTCTTATAACAATAACAAAAATACATCTGGGCGCATAGCTCAGCCCAAAGCAAGGCAGTTTGGGCATCTTACCTAGATAACGGGCTTCCAGACGCATTGCCAGGAACATTCACAAGACCAATCTAACTTATACAATTCTTACTAAGATCAGCATATTTCTCACTACATAATACATTTTTCTTAGACAAGATGGATGCCTAAGACAAAATGGCAACTAGAACAATATGGCGTCAGTAAGGCTAACATATCCTAACATACCACTCTTTTATTCTTTTTTATATCTTTTATTTATAACCAGCAGACAATGCTGTAATATTCAAATTAAACATCTTACGCCACGCAGGGCCCAATATCACATCTTCATAAAAAATAACATCAACAAAAATATGGAAGGACACTGGAGCATTATTAATATTACAAAACATTATGCCATTAAATTCAGTTCAGTCTGCATTGTGAAACTTGCTGGATTTTTAAAGCTTTTTTCTTAAATAAACAAATTAAATATTTTAATACTGGGTGGAAAGAAGGAAAAGAAAAAAAAAAAACAGAAAACAAAACACAAGAAAATGTAAGAAGGTTCTCTCAGTTCATTGCCCCAAAACCCCCGAACACAACATCATCCTTAATGTCCCTTATGCATAATACCTCTGTTCAGACCCTGTGAATTACATTTGAACTTGTCCATATCGAGACTAAGAAACCCATATCCCTACCTCACGTCAACCATGATGATGGAAAAAGATTAGCAATTACTAACTCAAGAAATGGAATAGAGTTTAAAAATGGGGATAATGTACGTCTTTGGATATGTAATGGAAAGGATTTAATAAGTGGAGACCAGTCCAACAGAAAAGATCTTATCCTGGGTTCAGCTGAAAACTTTGTATAATAAGATTCAATTAATATCTGATATTGAATTTCTTTAATATATAATGAAAAGCTCGGAGCAGCATAATCTTTCCAGTTTTTCAATATTAAATGTCTAATTGTAAGGATAATAGTATTTAAAACTTTAGTCAATCATATAGATCTGGAGTCAGAACATGTAAGAAAAAATATATCTTCTGGGATATAGACATTAAGATCTTGATACAATTTACTATACCAAAACCAGATCTTCTGCCAGAGCTGAAATATTTTCGGACAAGACCAAAATAAGTGTCTAATATCCGCTTTAGGAAGAGAACAACGATGACACAGAAAATCTTGAGAGGGATAAAATCTTGACATTCTATCTGGTGATAAATAATAATTATTGATAAGTTTCATATGAGATTCTTTCCAGGATGTCGGTATCAGTAACTTATCCAACATCAAAAAGCTCTTAGTGATCCTGTTCTCTTCCAAAACCGAAAAGTACCTCGTCCAGAAATTATATAATTTACTAACATGTAGATCTCCCTGCTTAGCCAGCATTATATCATAGATAAATGATATAGAAGTAATGCCTAACGAGAATCTACTAATGATTTTCATGATATCAGACCACTCAGACAATCCTACAGTGTTCCATTTCTGAGACACGACAAAATGACGTAATTGAAAATAAGCATATCAATTTGAACTTGGAAGAGAGAACTTTTGGAACAAAGATTCAGATGTCATTATTTGATTAGCGCTAAAAATCTGATGGATATATATTAGCCCATGGCCGCCCATCTTCTAAATACTACCTGTGCTATACCTGGGATAAATTTCAGGTTACCCATTATTGGAAGAAACTCAGAGAATACTGGAGACACCTTAAAGTGGTTACAAATTTTCTGCCAGGCAATAATAATATTTTTAAACAAGATCAATTTGGACACATTCAGAGGAAGTCTCTTCAGTGCACAATGTAGAATAGCCTTTAAAGAAAATGGAATTACTAAGAAAGCAATAAAAATGTTTTTAACTCCGTAATCCATTCCAGAGCAACCTTAACTAAAGAGGCCCAATTATATATTTTTAAATCTGGGAGGGCCAATCCCACTGCCTGGCGCTTTAGCATTAGTTTCTTAAAAGCAATCCGAAGTTTACACTTCCCCATATAAACCTGGATTGCCAGGTCTGTAAATCTGAAACATCTTTATTAGATAATAATAAGGGAAGATTTTGGAATAGATATAATAATCGAGGGAAAACAATAGTTTTTATCAATCTGATTCTTGCTGAAAGAGAGATTAGTAAGGAGGACCAAGAGTCTAGATCTGACTTAATGTTCTGTAGTATTGGGCCGTAATTCATCCTGTACCATTTTCCTGGATTTTTATGCAAAACTTTGCCGAGGTAACGAAACGAATCAACAGTTTTAAAAGGATGAGAACACGGCTTAAGTTTCCCTTCAGAGAACATTAAAAGTTCACTTTTATTATAATTGATTTTATATCCGGAGAACGATGAAAAAAATGAAAAAGTCGAAGGAGCTGGGGGATACCTTTATATACATTATCCAGACATAAGCAGATCGTCTGCATAAAGAAGAATTTTTAATGTATAGGAACCTAGTGATATACCTGGAAGGTTATCCCTCAACCAAATAGCAAAAGGTTCCATGGCCAGATTAAAGAGAAAAGGTGAGAGCGGGCAACCTTGCCAGGTGCCTCTCTTTAAGTTGATTTTAGGAGATAAGGAGCCATTTATACATAAATATGATATAGGAGATTTATAAAGATTATGAACAAACTGAAGAAATTTGTTTCTGAGTCCAAATTTATCCACAGCAGTAAATAAATAATTCCAATTAATTGCACCAAAAGCTGTTTCTGCATCAACAGTTAATATAGCTCCTTCCCTGTATTTTTTAAACTCATTTTTGCTATGATCCAAATTCCAAACATAATCTAACAATGTGGTAACTTGTCCAATATTTCTAAATGAACTTCTATTTTTCATAAATCCTGTCTGGTCAGGATGAATAATTTTATCCATAAATACCGCTAATCTAGCAGATATGATAGCAGTCAATATTTTATAATCTGCATTAAGTACCGATATGGGTCTATAAGCCCCTGGATCTAGGGGATCTTTACCTTTTTTTAGAATCAGCGAGATACGTGCTGCAGTAAAATAGCTTGACATTTAATTTCCATCATAAAAATAAAAATTAAATAACCTAGTTAGATATACTTTTATTTCTTCAACTAGAATTTTATAAAACTCTATTGGAAGGCCATCAGGACCTGGAGCCTTATTATTACTTGCTGCTTGAATCGCTTCTAATATCTCATCCTCTGTTATTGGTCGATTCAGACCTTGAAGTTCCTCCTCCGAAATGGTAGGGATCTTAATTTTAGTCCAAAAATGTGTAAAATTATCCATTTCTACCTCAGATTCTGCATATAACTGTTGGAAGACCTTAAAAAAATACTTTATTAATGTCCTCAGGATCGGTATAACTTATATTATTATCTTTAATAGATAAAATAAGGTTTTTACTCTTTCTGATTTTAACTAATTTAGCCAGATATTTTGCGGAATTACCATATGTTCCTCTATACTGAAAATTAATTTTTTGTTCTTCTTCAAGAGATCTTTGTCTTAAAAAATGTCCCTTTCTCTCCTGACTTTACAATATTTATCCCAGTTATCACAAGATCTGGAAATAACATAGTTCCTAAAAGCATTTCTCACTTGGGCAGCAAGCTGCAATTCCAAGCCGAGGTCTTTCTTTTCCCGTTATGGAGATATGATTTAATTTCCCCCCTTAAAACTGCCTTCACAGCTTCCCAAAACATCTCAATTTTCTCACCTTGAGTTATATTATATGTCACATAGTCATTCCACCTCTGTTTAAAATTATTAATAAATCTTGGGTTATTTGCCAAAAACGGGGAAAAAAAAGGGGGTACTTGATTCTTAGGTACCACTGATGCACACAGTCTGACTGAGATTGGTGAATGGTCCGATATCACAACGTCATAAATAGTAGCCTCTGTTCTGCAAATAGCCAATGATTTAGAGATAAATATAAAATCTATTCTGGAGAAAGTTTTGTGAACTTTTGATTCACACGTAAAACTTCGCTAGTCGGGATTTTTTAATCTCCAGATATCTACCAAATGTAATTAATGACTAAACTTTTTAAACATTTTTGCAATTTTTTGATATTCCCTTATATTTTTTAATGATAATCTATCCAATTCAGGACATATAGACATATTAAACCCCCCCCCCCTAATATTACATTCCCTCCAACAAATGGGAATAGTTTATATTTAATGTTATCCCAAAAAACTGGAGAGAAACTATTAGGACCATAGACATTACACAAGGTATAATTACAACCATTAAGCTGTGCACCTACTATAATATATCTTCCTTCAGGGTCGGCATGGACATTAAGAATTTTATAATCCAAGTTCTTATGAAAAAGTATTGCCACCCCTGATCTTCTTTTAACAGCCGGGCCACAACTAATTCCCCTACCCATTTACATTTAAGTTTGGGGAGTTCTATTTCCTTAAGATGCGTTTCCTGAATCATTACGACATTGAGGTTACATTTTGCTAAATGTTTAATAATTAGTTTCCTCTTTTTTGGAGATGTAATCCCTCCCACATTCCACAATAGGATATTAATATTGGCTGTGACTATAGACATCTAAAACTATAAAATACAATCAATCAAACGTGATTGGGTGGGTTCAAAGTAGTAGGGAAAAATATTATCAGGGAGGAGGAAGAGGGGAGGCGGAGAAAGGGCAGTGAAAGAGGAAGAAGGGAAAAAAAAACAAAAAAAAAACAGCCTGTATTGTAACTAGTATACAATAAACAAAGAACAACCAGAGTTGCTGCCTGCTAATAAAAAGAACAATTCTTCTCAACCTAACTCTTATGAGAGCCAAAAATAAAACATTACGCATCTAGGCTTTAAAATAAAGTTAAACAGGGAAATACCCTTTTATACTACATTTTATCAATAAACTCTTGGCCTTCTAAAATATTATTTAAAGCCCGTCTATTATCCTTGTCTTCCCCAATTATCTTAGCGGGGTAAGTTAACCATGCTTTTATACCTTTTTGCACAATTTTAGAACAATACGGTATCATTTGTTTTCTCTTAGCAGAAGTTTCAAGTGAGAAGTCTTGAAATAATAAAAGTTTACCACTCTTTTATTCTAACAGAAAAACATAAAAGCACAGAAAATTAGTAAATCCTTTAACAACAATTTAAGCCTAATACTTTGGTATAACATGAATCTATGTGAGAATACTGTAGAGAAATGTATTCACATGTACTGCTATAATTTTATAGGCCAATAGGGCACAATTTGTCACTGCACATAGGTGTGGCCTCTCCAATACTCTCCGTCTACCTCCCAGCATCCTCAAACTACTGGTCTATCTGCACAAAGACCCAACCAACCCCTATCTACCCCCAAACAACGCTGCATCTTTATTTCTCCGCATGCATTTCTAGCAACCCCCCCAATATTTCTGACAGTCTCTTGCTCTGTAAATTCTTCACAATGAAGCCTGACATGGGAACAGCACAAGTGTCTCTGGGTGGCCTCTGATCACTTTTAAGAACAGTCCTTGTCCTCTTAGAGCTCCACCTTCCTCAGACACTCTGCTTCAATACCATAGTCCATTTGCAGTAGGGGTGCTTATCCAGTGTTCTTCTGCAGGTATATGCTGGAAGTCTGATGGTTTGTTCATGGGGTAGGCAAGGAAAGCCAGTGGATCCTCATAGGAAGCAGACACTAGAATTAGAAGTAGTCTAAGAAGGAAACAAAACAGCACAAGATAAGCACACCCCCCGATACAATCACAATTATGTCCAAATAAAACTTCTTTCACCTTTTTGTAAGCATCACAATTCCTTTAATAGCTTAACTTGCCCTGTGTCATTTGAAACCAGGAAAACATTGTGGATATATAATACAAACTAAATACATTGATTATACTTTTACAGAGACTAACTCACAGCTTCTCTATACAATTTAAATGATACTTCATGAATACTGAGCAAGTGAAAACTGCTAGACTTCCTCAAAAGGCTGTATGGCTATGCTAAGTAAAAATATTTTCTTTAAAATTAATTTATTCACACTTTCTCTTTGAACTATTAAAAATAAACTAAACTAGTGTTCCTTTATTCTGCAAAGCTACCATATGTAATGTTTATAATTCTCCAACTATGATCTTAATAATCAGCAGTCTCATCTGATATAAACACTACTAGTTTACTAATTATTTTATGCAACCTAAATTCTCTCGCACTCCTGTATGAGGAAAGAATACAATCATAACATTATTTAAAACTACAAAATCTTTTAAAGGAAAATACATCCTTATGGTAAGATAATTCCTTTCATTGACAAACATTTCCAAAACTCAAATTGCAGATAGCATACATTTGCTTTCATAACACAGCTCCAATAAGAGCCATTGTAGGTAGAAAATATACCATCAATATAACTATAATTATACTACTCCCTAAACAAATATTTCTCTGTATAATTAATATAACTTTCTAGCTGAGACGTGTCCTCACTGTGTTCCACAAGGGTGAGGGGTCTAAAATATTCTGAGATATTGCAGCATTTTCTTTAAACTATAAAGGTGCAACAATATTCTCTATACTCAGAGGGCCATTCAATAGGTTACAACACTGCAAGGTTTAGAGTTACACTTATCTAGAGGGTTACTTTGTTTAAGTACATAAACTACAATGTGTAATAATACAAATAAGGCATACTTTTCTGCAGACAAAGCTATATGACTTCTTATAACTAATATGATCAACAAAAATAACACAATTACAAGAGAATACAAAACAAGCAATATAAGTAAACAAGTTAAAACAACACTCCCCTAATTTTTACTGTGGATGACTCTGTAACAGCGTAACACGTCCTCAATTTCAACAGACAAGGCACAGTCCAGAGAAGGATAATATTTATGTTCTGAAGACACACATCATAGAAAACAGTCATAGATTACCCAGAGTCCAAATCTGGGGCTGGTACCAGCATGCAAAGCAAAGAATGGATCCAAAGATAGTTCAGCAACTTTTACTGCAGTATGGTGGTTAAAACAAACTTGACAAAAGGTCTTTTATCTTCTTTTTTTTTTCTTTTCTTCACCTAGTCACCAGGCATTTCTTTGTTTAAAAGGTTTACTTGCATTCAATCTTCAATCTTTTGGAGAGTGCACTATGGAATTTTATCTGTACAGATTTTACCTAGATATGAAAAACTCAAAAATAATTCAGTTAGTGTTTTTACTCTCTGGATACAGCTTTATGATCTAATTCTGCAAATACAAATATTGGCCCCTATTTATGAAAGTCTGGCGGACCTGATCCAACAGTGCGGATCAGGTCCGCCAGACCTCGCTGAATACGGCGAGCAATACGCTCGCCTTATTCAGCATTGCACCAGCAGCTCACAAGAGCTGCTGGTGCAACGCCGCCCCCTACAGTCTCGCGGCCAATGGGCCGCCAGCAGGGGGGTGTCAATCAACCCGATCGTACTCGATCGGGTTGATTTCCGGCGATGTCTGTCCGCCTGCTCAGAGCAGGTGGACAGGTTATGGAGCAGCGGTCTTTGTGACCACTGCTTCATAACTGCTGTTTCTGGCGAGCCTGCAGGCTCGCCAGAAACACGGGGCATCAAGCTCCATACTGAGCTTGATAAATATGCCTCATTGTGTTAAGAACAAAATAGAAAAATAAAAACATTTTAGGTTCATTTTCTTACTTGAAATAATCACCCAAATCACATAAAGATACTCATCAATACTCATCAATACTTCCCCCTTTGTTCTCGTAAAACATCCTATGTGTCATGCAAACACAATATAACAGCAAATTAAAAAAACAATTCATGCACTCTGTAGTATACTATTCTTAAAATCAGGCAAAATCATATACACCTCAATATTCAATATTCCCTTCATATAGGCACCCTTCCACACGCATTCACTAAAAATAAAAACATAACATTCTCTGAGAAAACACTTAAAACCAACTGTCCATTCCACAAAACAAAACATTAACAGCCGGCACAAACTTTTAACAACCAGAATCAACCTGAAATTCAACACATATACTTACGCATTACTGAAACACAGCACTAGCAAAACACTACAAATAATTAAAATCCTATAACAACCGTCTATGCCCTGGTTCTGCAAATTCTACCATGCACAATACTATGAGATCACACTTATAATGCAATCACTTCAGAAGATCAATAAACTCCAGTTGTATATTTACAAATAAAATCCCTAACCATAACTTTACAAAGGAACACACAAACAGCTAAGTACTATATTCTGGGAAAGGTCAGATAATAATGGTACAACCACTGTTCTATATAGCCCCTGCTTGCATGCACAGTGCAAACCCACTGTTAAATAAATCATGTTTGGCACAAATAATTTGTGAAAAGCTCTAGAATCCAGTCTTTACTTTTACATAACCAAGATTTTAATAAATACACAATTATTTGATTTTTTTTTTTTTTAGATAATTTGATATTCACCATTTTGCAGCTCCCTGACTAAATATAACAATTGTATACAACAAAATGAGCTTTCTAAAAGAATAATAATAACAATTTACACTAATAGATTAAAAGGACAGTTTGGCCAAAAATTTCCTCTTTAAATTGTTCTTAATGATCCATCTCACCTGGTGGAGTGCCTTTACAGGGAGTGCAGAATTATTAGGCAAATTAGTACTTTCACCACATCATCCTCTTTATGCATGTTGTCTTACTCCAAGTTGTATAGGCTCGAAAGCCTACTACCAATTAAGCATATTAGGTGATGTGCATCTCTGTAATGAGAAGGGGTGTGGTCTAATGACATCAACACCCTATATCAGGTGTGCATAATTATTAGGCAACTTCCTTTCCTTTGGCAAAATGGGTCATAAGAAGGACTTGACAGGCTCAGAAAAGTCAAAAATAGTGAGATATCTTGCAAAGGGATGCAGCACTCTAAAAATTGCAAAGCTTCTGAAGCATGATCATCGAACAATCAAGCGTTTCATTCAAAATAGTCAACAGGGTCGCAAGAAGCGTGTGGAAAAACCAAGGCGCAAAATAACTGCCCATGAACTGAGAAAAGTCAAGCGTGCAGCTGCCAAGATGCCACTTGCCACCAGTTTGGCCATATTTCAGAGCTGCAACATCACTGGAGTGCCCAAAAGCACAAGGTGTGCAATACTCAGAGACATGGCCAAGGTAAGAAAGGCTGAAAGACGACCACCACTGAACAAGACACACAAGCTGAAACGTCAAGACTGGGCCAAGAAATATCTCAAGACTGATTTTTCTAAGGTTTTATGGACTGATGAAATGAGAGTGAGTCTTGATGGGCCAGATGGATGGGCCCGTGGCTGGATTGGTAAAGGGCAGAGAGCTCCAGTCCGACTCAGACGCCAGCAAGGTGGAGGTGGAGTACTGGTTTGGGCTGGTATCATCAAAGATGAGCTTGTGGGGCCTTTTCGGGTTGAGGATGGAGTCAAGCTCAACTACCAGTCCTACTGCCAGTTTCTGGAAGACACCTTCTTCAAGCAGTGGTACAGGAAGAAGTCTGCATCCTTCAAGAAAAACATGATTTTCATGCAGGACAATGCTCCATCACACGCGTCCAAGTACTCCACAGCGTGGCTGGCAAGAAAGGATATAAAAGAAAAAAATCTAATGACATGGCTTCCTTGTTCACCTGATCTGAACCCCATTGAGAACCTGTGGTCCATCACCAAATGTGAGATTTACAAGGAGGAAAAACAGTACACCTCTCTGAACAGTGTCTGGGAGGCTGTGGTTGCTGCTGCATGCAATGTTGATGGTGAACAGAGCAAAACACTGACAGAATCCATGGATGGCAGGCTTTTGAGTGTCCTTGCAAAGAAAGGTGGCTATATTGGTCACTGATTTGTTTTTGTTTTGTTTTTGAATGTCAGAAATGTATATTTGTGAATGTTGAGATGTTATATTGGTTTCACTGGTAAAAATAAATAATTGAAATGGGTATATATTTGTTTTTTGTTAAGTTGCCTAATAATTATGCACAGTAATAGTCACCTGCACACACAGATATCCCCCTAAAATAGCTATAACTAAAAACAAACTAAAAACTACTTCCAAAACTATTCAGCTTTGATATTAATGAGTTTTTTGGGTTCATTGAGAACATGGTTGTTGTTCAATAATAAAATTAATCCTCAAAAATACAACTTGCCTAATAATTCTGCACTCCCTGTAATTGTTTACAAATAGCTCCAATTTCCAGACAAATATCCGATTAGGACAATGAGATATGCTATAACCTGAAACTTAACCCATTGTAATAGGCTGTGATTTAAAAGCACAAAAGCAGCTACTTCATATATACAAATAAACCTGAAAATACAATTTATCCTACGTTTTTATACTACACAGCTGAAATAACAAATCATTGAACTGTCCCTTTAAGGACTGACCAGTTATAACATGTATATTACATATATATAACCTAGCTATGATTAAGACACTTATCTTATGTACCATTCAAATCTACTTCTTTACTGTATCATAACCTTCATATTTAAATGAGAGCCATCACAGCATAAATAACACTCATTTATATTAAAACTTCTACTGAATTAATTTACTTACAACAGAAACAGACCCAAATACTTTAGATAAATTTAATAGCATATGGCGTATAGTTTTTTCTATTCTCCTGTGTTTAACTCCTTGCATGAATCTTACATTATGCCCACAACATACTTGAATCAACCTGTTAATGTTATTCATTTACCAGAACGTGACCGAAAGTCACACAAACATCCGCACATTTACAAATCCTGGATACCAGCAGGTCTACTCTGAGGGACTTTTAATCTTTGCTAGGCCTATTGAACTTCGCGTCCAGGGTGATCCCCATGGGTAAGATATTCAATAGGAGGATGGAGGAAGCAGCAACTAGGGGACTTAGGTTACTCAATGGTGTGAGGATCTGGTTGCCCAAACCAGTCAGCAGCCAACAATTGCAGTTGTTCACCGACTCTGCAGGAAGTCATGGGTTAGGGGCTTACTTTGAGGGATCTTTGTGCGCAGCCGTCCGAATGGATCAGTATAGGTTTGGTAAAGAATCTGTCTTTACTTGAGCTCCTCCCCATTTTAGGGAGGTCAATTTTTGGTGTGAGAATTTGAGTATGTTTACTCCATTAATAGGCTGTCTGCTTCTTCCCCCCCAGTAGTCAATGTATTTCGCCAATTAGTTTTGCTCTGTTTGCGGCATAACATATCATTCACAGCATAGCATGTTCCCGGTACTAGCAATGTTATCGCGGACACACTGTCTAGGGGTCAGTGGGACAGGTTTAGGGAAGTAGCGCCAGCGGCTTTAGCTCAGGGTGACAAGTGTCCTTCTTATCTCTGGCAAGTGGTGAGTTCTGGGGAACTGCGCTAAGGCTACTGCAAGGGTCGCTGGCTGTTAAGACATGGCAATCGTACCGCAGGTACTGGGGTGACTGGGAGGATTTTTTGCATGAAAGGAGGCTTTCATGGAAGTCGCAGGACACACACAGTTTCTTGCAGTGCGTCGCATTCTTGCATGAAAGAGGCCTGGCGCCAGGTGCCATTGGCAGCCGAGTTGCTGTGATTTCTTTCTTACGTATCCAAATCCTTCCTAGCTAGAGCCGCTATTAAGGGAGCGCATAGGTTGAGGGGCGCCACTAAGGACATCAGGGAACCGGTCACTAGGAAAAGGTTAGGTATTTTGATACAGATCCTCCTGACAATTTGTAGCTCAGAGTACGAAATCGTCCTCTTTGCTGCTGCGTTTTCTCTGGCTTATTTTGCCATGCTGTGAATTAGTGAGTTAGTAGCTCCATCTAAAAGATCATCAGGGTCAGCGCTGCATAGAGAGTACGTTAGACTAGAAGGGGTAGCAGTTTTGGTATTGGTAGCACATTCCAAGACCGATCAGATGGATAAGGGTAGATGACTCAATTTGCTCTCGCAGATTGAGCCATCTATTTGCACAGTTAGGTTGTGCAGAAGGTACTTAGACCTCAGGCCTGGGGTTGAAGGAGTGTTCTTACTTTATCAAGATGGGTCATTCTTATCCAGGTTCCAATTTAGGGTGGTGCTGAAAATAGTGGTTATGAGCTTAGGGTGGATCCCTCTGTGGTGGCTCCACATTCTTTTAGGATTGGCACCACCACAGATACAGCTGTGGCAGGGTCTTCTGAAGGTGAAATTAAGGCTTTAGGGAGGTGGGCATCTGCCAGTTTTATAAGGTACATATGGCTGCTGAAGCAAGGGGATGTTTAATGTGGTTCTGTTTTGTGGTTCTGGTTTGGATTTGTTGTTGTTTTTGGGAAAGCCAGGTGTTAATTTTTTATGTTACTGCAGGAATGGGGCTATCATGTAAGATAATATGGATTTTGGGACATTTGTATGTCCATTGGGCTGCGCTACAAGCGGCATCAAGTTCAGGAAAGTTTCAGTTGGGTTTGCCGTCACAGAGACTGGGCATTCGTTGGCTGGGAAAGTGAGGAATAATGTGGCCGGAGTTGCCTACTTAAGTGGCAAAGGCCAGAAGGAGGTGGGGCCGTCCCCACGTAATTGTGTTACATCTTGGAGGAAATGATGTTAGGACTATGCCCATGGGTGATTTAGCTAGCATCATGTTAGCGGACATTAGGTGGTAGGCAGTTCAGTTTCCCGGAGTTAGGATTATATGGTCTAACATTATTTCCAGAAACGTGTGGAGAAACATGAGTTCCCGCAAGGCAGGATTCAGGGTGAAGAGGAAGCTTAATAGGGATGTAGGTAGGGCAGTGTTAGCTGCAGGAGGTGAGGTTATCACCCATGAGGACATCAGAATTGATTGCCCTGGAGGGATAAGGTCCACCTTTCAGATAGGGGTATCTGTTTTTACAGAATATTTGTTGTTCCCTGGCTTGCCTTTATGTGTAATGGTGGCAAGAGTCCCTTGTCCTCCTTGGGTGGCGGCAGCGGGGTGCGACATATCTGCAGTAGGCTCAGCCTGGCGGGGTGAAAGAGTTGGGGGACACGTGAGCACATACAACGTCAGCCGCAAGGGCTGACGCTCGTTGGCTCCCTGCACGTTCCCTCCTAAAAAGCCCTCCAGGCTGATGGAATGGGGGCTCCCCCATTCCTTTAGGGCGGTCGCACCTCTTTCTTAGGAGTTGTAGGACAGGGAAGTTCTTGCCGGCCAACGTTAAGTTATTAAGTTATTAGTATAGTATTAGTATTAGTTACTAAGTTATTAGTATAAGTTAAGATTAATTTATTGTTTTAAATAAATATAACCCTTGTCCCCAGATGTAGAAGGGGTTTTTCTCCCATAACTAGTGTCTGTTTATTTGGGTTATTATGTTGTTAAGGGTATTTTCATCACCTAGTGGGTAAGGTATAGAAAGTTTTACCCTTAGGACAACTCTGCAGAACCTTTGGTGTTGGTAAAGCTGATGCAACGAGTAGGACAACTCTGGCAGGCCTGTGGTTGCCGGTAAAGCTGTTACAAAGAGTCAAACAATTCTGGCAGAACTCTGGTGCTGGTAAAGCTGGTACAAAGAGTAGGGAAAATCTGGCAGGCCTGTGGTGCCTGTAAAACTGTGGTGCAGGTAAAGTTGGTACACAGAATAGGAAAGCTCTGGAAGGATTGTGGTGCAGGTAAATATAATAAGTAGGACAACTCTGGCAGGCCTGTGGTGCAGGTAACACTGATACACAGAGTAGGACAACTCTGGCAGGCCTGTGGTACTTGTAAAGCTGGTACACAGAGTAGGACAACTCTGGCAGGCCTGTGTTTGACAAACCCTACTGTCACTGGGGCTTCTGGAGGGGGCTGTGGGGTAGTCTCCTGCCCACTGACTATGGATCCTGGAACTGAAGGGATTCTGTATTTTGGGAGGCGGGTGCCCAGGGGATATTTGGAGTACTTTTACCCTGGATTCAGATTTTCCCCATTTCCCCAAATTCCCAGAGACTCTGTGAACTGAAGGGCCCTGATACAGAGTTGAAGTTCCTGTGCTTTGTTGGAGTATAAAGTTACAGGCACCAAACCAGCATTGCCTGCTCCAACCCCCCTTCAATACTCAGAGACTTATTTCAAGAGATTGCAATCAGCACAGACATTCCAATGCTGGGACCTCCTGCTGTTATGTCTGTATATCTTGTCTAGATGTGAAGTGTGGGGACAGGGGTGGTAAATTGTATGTCCTATTCAACAGTTTGGAGACATTCCTATTGTTTAATCTGCTGCTCTAGCTAATGTTTATTCATGGAGGGGAATTGTCCCTGGAAGTGTATAAAATGTGTATCATTCTGTTTTTACTCCAAAATCAGTTTTGTCCGAATCTTGGGGTAATTTTCTGAAGCATTGGTGGTTCCAGCTGTTAGGGAAGCTGAACAGGTGGACATACCCAGAGAGGTCCGTCACATTAGTGGCAGCGGCGGGATCTGCTTTCTCCATGTGGAGCAGTTAAAACCACTGCAGGGACCAAGTTTCCTGTTAACAGAGGAGAAGCACTGCAGTGGCCTGCAGCCATGGAAGCTGAGTTCCATTGGAGAATGCAAGAGGCACTGGCCCACCTGGATGATCCTGGTTCTGCACAGGACGAGCTGGGATGGAGGGACTTTATCCGCCGGGAACTCTGGAGGGAGTCTCTTTAACAGGAGCAGGACTATCATGTTATGGTCCTCCCCACTGCTGAGGAAAGATACTGGCTCCAGCTGGACTTACGAGTGCCTTTCCTGGCAGAGCAGCCCTGGGAGGAATGGCTAACTGCATTAGATGGACTGGTCCAGACTGAGATGATGCTGGATGATGGCTACAGGGCCCTCCGATGGTATGCTATACCCAGGCGGCCGTGGCTGGAGGATGGCATCTCCACAGAGGTCTTTGGCTTCGGTGGCCCTGGATTGCTATTTAAGAAGCTTAAAGAGGACCCAGACTTTGGGAGCAAGGTGGAGTGGAGATTGTAGGAAATTAGAGGGTACCGAGAGAGACTACTGAATCTTTCAGGGGTACCATGGCTGCAAGCCAATCTGAATTTTATAAATGTCCAGGAATGGGAGCTAGAAAAGGCATATAAAAGGCTGTTAGCTCTGGGCAGCATGCCTTGGAGTCAGCAGAGGAGTGGCAACTGGGAATAAGCTACCAAGAGCTGCTAGACCATGATCAGCAGCCTGGCCCCAAGCTTATGGACAGGGGAGCCACACCAGCAGAAGTGCTGGCAACTGGGCAGTGCACCAATGGCCTCTGCCCAGCAACTGTGATATCTCTGGAGCCCCAGGGAGAGGAGGTAGTCAACTTCTCTATGCAGCCACAGGTTCCAGAGATTGATAATTTAACAGACATTTCCTCTGCCAAGCACCAGCTCTGGGACGCCAGGGAGAGGAGGTAGCTGACCTCTCTCCCCAGCGGCAGAGCAAGTTCCAGGACGAGGAGGTGGCCGACCTCTCTCCACAGTGGCAGAGCCAGTTCCAGGGAGAAGAGATAGTCGAACTCTCTCCCCAGCAGCAGAGCGGTTTCCAGGGAGTTGAGGTAGCCGACCACTCTCCACAGCAGCAGAGCAAGTTCCAGGGAGAGGAGGTAGTCGACCTCTCTCGCCAGCAGCAGAGCCAGTTCCAGGGAGAGGAGGTAACTGAGCTCTCTCCCCAGTGGCAGAGCGGTTTCCAGGAAGAGGAGGTAGCCGACCTCTCTCCACAGTGGCAGAGCCAGTTCCAGGAAGAGGAGGTAGCCGACCTCTCTCCACAGTGACAGAGCCATTTCCAAGAAGACGAGATTGCCAATCTCTCTCCCCAGCAGCAGTGTAGGTACACAGGAGTGGAGGAAGCCGTTCTCACTCCCCAGCGGCGTTGTGAGGACCCAGGGATGAAAGCAGTTACCTATGATCTCCAGCAAGAGGAAGGGGAACCGGGAGATGCAGAGGTTGGCTCATCCTCCCGGCAGGAATACAAGGACCTGGGAGCGGAGGAAGCCATCCTTCCTCCCCAGCAACAGCCCAGGAGCCTTGGAGACAGTATTGACTGTGGTGACATTTTATCACTGGAATATTCACTTAGCTGTTATTGGGATCCCTTCCCCCAGGTACACCTTTCTCTCTGAACTATAGACACTCCCATTGGTCTTTTTTTGAGTGGCATTTGATAAGCCACTCCCTTTTGAATTGGGTTATAAAATACTGTAACACCAGAGCCTCTCCCTCTCTTTTGTATCCTGGGCATGCTGTAAAGATGGATGATGTTGGACACAGAGAATCTGGCTCCCTAGGCTCCCTTATTTTCTGGTACTAACTATGTCATCACAAGGTGAGAACCAACAAGATCCTATTGCCATTTATGTGGAAACGGTTGAAGATCCGGCAACACAAGCCAAAGCAGCACAAACAGGGACGGTTTCCTACACCGAGGATGATGCTAACCGCATATTGTTTGCACCCATATCCAGAACGACTGGTGAGACTCCTATTAACTTATATTTTGCATTGTTAAAATTGAAAAAACGTGAGATAGATTTATCGTTACATGGGAGCTATCTCTCAGACTACCACAGAAATGGGCAAATTCCAAGGGGGTTTAGGGTACACAATATTCCCACCATAGGCAGAGACAACCCTGAATTCAGAAAGAAGTGGTGCTACATTCTAAACAAATGTTCTTTTGATTTAATATTGTTGGTCATTGAAGAAGTCACTTCTATCTTAACTAAGGTCAAAATTGAAATTCAGCAGTTTGAAACAACACATAACCCAATTCTTGCTAATGATCAACAAGAAAATTGGTTATCCAAAATCAAAACTCAAATTGATAAATACAAAAATGATTTAATTACATTTAAAAATAGGAAACTGGATACCGTTAAGTTAGATTACTCCCAGGGCAAGGTATACAAATGGCTCACAGGCACTAGAGAGATACAGCCCAGGAGAAGACAGCGAGACAGGCGTGTACGCTTTGATACAGTGGATACAAGTGGAGCTGAGTCCACCGATAATGAGAGAGCTCCTAGTGCAAGGCCATATACCCCACCGGGCACAGGTGACAATTTTGACCATTACAATGCACAGTCAACACCCAGACATTTTTTAGGGGTTACAACACGCTCGCAGAGAGCAGACATACGAGACCCCACATCAGGCGGGTGGGCACCAAGACACAGACCACCAAGAAGGGGGAGGCGAGGGATGCAATAATTAATTTAAGCTCTCATGTTCTGACAAATGGTGAAATACAACTTCTTAATAAGGGCCTATCATTTGTTCCCAGCACAACTATCAATGAGTATGAACAGAAAGTTGATATTCACAAATTTTGCAGAACCTTAAAGCTTAAAGAGTTTTTCCAGAACACTATATCAGATAACACCAAAACCGCAATTGAACGCCAATGTCATATACCAAGCTCATTTGAGCCTACCAATTATAGCGCCAGCACCAAGACCTTTATCCGTATGGTCTCTCAAGACCTAGATAAGGACAGAGAGCATTCTATATGGAAACATAATCTAACACAAATAGAAAGAGAAGCTATTAAAACACTCCAGGATGACACCTCCCTTACCATTAGACCAGCGGATAAGGGAGGGGCCATAGTCCTTTTGAACTATGACTACTACAAAAGTGATATTGTACATCAACTCTCAGATACATCTACATACATGGCTCTGAGGGGTGATCCAACAGATACATACAAAAAACAATTGGATGATTTAATTCAGATGGGTTGCGAACAGGGTTTCATCTCTGAACACATCAAAAAGTATTGCATCACACCACATCCAAGGATACCCATATTATACACAATACCAAAGGTGCATAAGGATGTAAAGGCACCTCCGGGTCGTCCTATCGTGTCGGCAGTAGAGTCCTTATGCCAACCGGTGTCACAGTACATTGAGCTGCTGCTACAGCCGGTTGTCAGAGGAACACGATCCTTTTTGCTGGATACCAGCGAATTCATTAGACTGTTGGGGGCTGTTCACGTCCAGACTGGTGACATTTTGGTCACCATGGACGTGAACAGCCTGTACACTATCATTCCCCACGGGGAGGGATTAGAAGCAGTTAGGACACACCTCACGAATAATCCCCTCTATGAGGGACCCCCCATTGAATACTTACTATCTCTCATTGAATTTTGTTTACACAAGAATTATTTCAGATTCGAAAACAAATTCTTTCTTCAGATAGTGGGTACGGCCATGGGGTCATCCATGGCCCCCTCCTATGCTAACATCTTCATGTCACATTTTGAGAACATATACCTATGGGAAAAATGTGATTCATCCATCATTTTCTACCGTAGGTATATTGACGATATCTTCTTGATTTGGAGAGGGGGCATGGATGACCTCCATGAGTGGTTTGAAACGATCAACAATACACAGACCACTGTTAGATTCAAAATGTTGAGTGACACAGAGTCTATTAACTTTCTTGACCTCAAAGTATACAAAACCACACAGGGACTAGGATGCACACTATTCAGTAAACCCACGGATAGGAATTCCCTATTGAGGTCAGATAGCTGTCACCCCCCAGCATTACTAAAGGGTATACTGAAATCGCAGCTTATCAGAACAGTTAGAAACAATTCGGATCCTATATTAGGAGCCACCCAGTTGTCTGAAATGGGTGCAAAATTTGAAGAGAGGGGATATAAGACCCAACAAATCAGCCAGATGATGAAGGAAGTGTCACAAATAACACAAGCACAACTATTGGCCCAAGAACCTAGACAAACCAGGGATGACAGAATTATACTGGCAACTACATTTTCTCCTAGTACCAGAAATGCTGGACTCTCTTTAAGGACACATTGGCCTATCGTTTCCACTGATCCAAAATTACAATTTAGCAAACATCTTACGCCTATGGTCGGTTACAGGAGGGGCACAAACCTGCGAGACTTATTAGTCAAAACTGACTCAAAGGCAAGCTATAATCCCAGGACACAGACCAACATCAGAGGATCTTATCGATGCTTAGGATGCACTACCTGTAATGGACTTATAAGTACCAGAATATTTAACCATCCCCATACCAACAAGCAGTTCCACATACGACATTCGATTACCTGTACGACCACGTTTGTTATCTACTTATTGGTATGCCCATGCTCTTGGCACTATGTCGGTAAAACGACAGGTACCCTGAGAGAAAGGATGGCCAATCATCGGCATGCCATAAGGTCGGCTCACAAATCCGGGGAATCAGAACAACCGGTAGCGAGACACTGTGCAGAGTACAGACACTCGGTGGCATCAATAAGATACACACTCATTGATCATGTACCCCCATTAGATAGAGGGGGAGACAGAGGTAAAATACTTCTGCAACGGGAGGCACAATGGATGTACCGACTGGGTACCATTTATCCAGGGGGGCTTAACACCACCCCTGACTTTAAGGCTTTGGTGTAATACAGCTATATAATGTGATACAAGTGCAGGGTACGGCACCTAGACTATAATGACTCTGTGCGCCATATGGTCGGCGTGCCTCGTTCTAGGGGTGCCCCTAAACCATGTTGGCACACAGCACCAGGGGTAGGAGTCTTTGGTATTTCTAATACCTGCGTGGAAGTCGGATAGTGGTGCCTTGGAGTTACCAGTTTTTTTCACACATAGCAGTACACATAGCCAAAACTGGACACTAGATCCTTAAGCATCCCAGGAAGAAGAAAACAACAACATGGAAAATAATTTGATGGCACAATAACCAGGAGAATATGATGCATACTAAGCATTCGATCCTAAAGGCAATATTAACCTAGAGGTCCAGGGGGCAATAGAAGACAACGAAGAACACACAGAAATAAACACAGAGCGGATCACATTATACAGAAATACAGAAGTGAATGACTAAACGCTCTTTATTCTGCATATACGAAAATCAAGGACTATTAGAGCTAAATCCATCCCGAATGGGATAGTGTTCAAATTAATGGAAAGACCGTCACATCAATTGCTTTTATTTTTTAAGTTTAATTTTATTCATTTTTTGTACGTTTGTGCTTAAACGCTTTGGAGTGTTTAAATAGGGAGCATATGAGGGCATTGTTAGCCACAAGATAGGAGTGGAATATACATATATGACCCACGTAGCTCTTATAATGAGATTTAATATGGTGTTAATATATAACCCCATCACTCAATAGGAACTAGGTGAGCGGTATAAATTTCAAAAATATTTTTTCACGTTTTGAATACATAAAGGGTTTTTGACAGAGGATAGGAATAGTATGCATGTTAATAGCTCATACTAATGGGAAGATCGCAGATAAACGATAATCGTTAATATTTTAGTTATGTATCGGAGGTACATATCTCCATATGAGATTCCTTTATGCATATTGGACATATTGACTCAATATCTTCAACATAAGGTAACACTACACATATATATATAGCACAATATGTCAGCTGGCGTGCCTAATAATTAGATTTGTTTATCCTCTTTTATCAATATATACACCATCTTTAAACACACACATTGTAGCCAAACATCATGCTTGTTTTAACACACTTTGGTGTATTCAGAAACATAGGTACTGTTAGTCTGTCCCTGTACAGGATTACACTCCAGCATTGTTTAAGTTGTCATGGCAACAAGCGGCTGTCACATTTATTATCACTATTCAATGTATTAGCACAATCGTTTGCACGCTAAGAGTTTGCTTTATGCGTTTAGATAATATGCCACAATGGTTTTATAATTATGGCATTTACATAGAGAAAGCCGATTATTTACTGCTATAGAATTTTGACAACCGGAAGTAGTTTGGCGCACTACTTCCGCCACTTAGCACATTTGGAACGCATTATGCGTTCCAACACCGGTAGTTTTGGCGCCAGCACAGGTAGTGGTTTGAAATGATTTTGAGTGAGTATGTCACTATTTAAGAGTTTGTTTGTTTTCACTTTATTTATGCTGATGAAGGAGGCAAGACCTCCGAAAACGTTACAGAAATAAAAGTAACCTGTTTATGAAAGTCCTGAGAGTGCATTTTCTTTTGGCTGCATATCTTCTACAAATTTGCACCCAGGCAGTTTTCCTTTTGGGGGCGAGTTCTGGTGTTTTGGATACCTATATATATATATATATATATATATATATATATATATATATATATATATATATATATATATATATATATATATATAGCATAAAGGGGTAAATAATCATATAAATCAAGCAACATAAGTTAAGTAAGGGTGCGAGTGGGATGATGCAATAACAGAGGCACTTTCCAACTTGAAGTTAATAACTGTGAATGTGGTTTCTACTGCAGATGGAGTGTTGTAGTGTGAAGTAAATATATGCCTGGTTTTAATCTTTTTTTCATTCCTTTGAGGGTCTTGGAAAAAAAACAAAGTGGTTCAAAGAGAGAGATTTGGTAAAGCAAAAGCAAGGACCAGATGCCAAAAGCAAGGACCAGATGCCAAAAGATGACAACAAAGAACTTCAGTGAACCATTATAACTTTTGTTTTACAGGCACAATTCACACTTTCTTAATAAAGATTTTACTACACGCATACCCATCTAGTGTACCCACACTCACACACTCATACATGAACCTTTCCCAATATTTAAGACCATTGTATAAATGTTGCTAATGGGGTTTAGCATAGGATTTTGTGTTTCTATGTATAATTTTAAATTAATTTTTCTAATGAATTGTATAAAGTTAGATTAGGAATTGACAGTCCTAGGAAAGTACAGAAGAGCTCATATCGCCGAGGGAATGATTCCGAAGGGATGGTGGGAGAATTTCTCCTGTAAGGTTTTCGCTCCCACTGTGTTCTTCTGTACTAGTGGGTATAACTAGAAAACGGGGCAACATAGGAGAAGAAAAAGTGAGGGAATGTGGTGACATTTTATCACTGGAATATTCACTTAGCTGTTATTGGGATCCCTTCCCCCAGGTACACCTTTCTCTCTGAACTATAGACACTCCCATTGGTCTTTTTTGAGTGGCATTTGATAAGCCACTCCCTTTTGAATTGGGTTATAAAATACTGTAACACCAGAGCCTCTCCCTCTCTTTTGTATCCTGGGCATGCTGTAAAGATGGATGATGTTGGACACAGAGAATCTGGCTAAGTATTTCTGGGATAATATTCTGTGTAGCACAATTGGGGTTAGTTTAGAAAAGTTGCCCTGTATCTTAAAATGTGGACTGTATCTGTAAAATAGATTGATATATATATCTGTAAATATTTATCTTATTATTAACATATATTGATTCCTAAATAAACTGTTTGACAAATAATGGAGGACCCTCATAGAGTTTATTTCACAATTTATCTGTGTTGGTTTTAGTGGTACCACCATAGAGATTTAGTATATTATATTTAGTAGAAAGTAGAGATATTTTAAACTAATAGATAACCACATTGACCATGTATCTTCCCAGCTTTTGGATGAGCCTCCAGATGCCTTGGTCATCAGCCCAGCCTCCCAGCGATGATACAAACATCCGGGAGACTGGGCAGTTGGCTCAGCTCCCCAGTGGCGGGGACCAACTCCCCAATGGAAATGTATTGTGGGGATTTTCTGCCCAACTAGCACAGGTCCAAACCAGTGGATTGTACTGGGACCTGGTTAGTCTCCTTTTTGGGGGGGAAGGAATGTGACAAACCCTACTGTCACTGGGGCTTCTTGAGGGGGCTGTGGGCTAGCCTCCTGCCCACTGACTATGGACCCTGGAACGTGAAGGGATTCTGTATTTTGGAAGGCGGGTGTCCAGGGGATATTTGGAGAACTTTTACCCCAGATTCCAATTTTCCCTGTTTCCCTGAATTCCCAGAGACTCTGAGGGCTGAAGGGCCCTGATATAAAATTGAAGTTACTGTGCTTTGTTGGAGTATAAAGTAACAGGCACCAAATCAGCATTGTCTGTTCCAACCCCCCTTTAAGACTCAGAGACTTTTTGCAAGAGTTTGCAATCAGCACAGACATTCCAATGCTGGGATCTCCTGCTGTTATATGTCTGTATATCTAGTCTAGCTGTGAAGTGTGGGGGCAGGGGTGGGGGATTGTATGTCCTATTCAACAGTTTGGAGACATTCCTATTATTTACATTCATATTGTTTAATCTGCTGCTCTAGCTAATGTTTATTCATGGAGGGGGATTGTCCCTAGAAGTGTATAACATGTGTGTGTCTCTTTCAATATAGGGTCATTCTGTTTTTACTCCAAAATCCGTCTTGTCTGATTCTTGCTGGTAAATTTTCTGAAGCATTGGTGGTTCCAGCTGTTAGGGAAGCTGAACAGTCGGACATACCCAGAGAGGGTACCAAGAGGTTTGTCACACTGTGGTACTGGTAAATCTGGTACACAGAGTAGGGCAACTCTGGAAGGCCTTTGGTGCAGATAAAGATGATACTCAGAGTAGCACAACTCTGGCAGGCCTTTGGTACTGGTAAAGCTGATACACAGAGTAGCACAACTCTGGTAGGCCTGTGGTGCAGATAAAGATGATACTCAGAGTAAGTCAACTCTGACAGGCCTGTGGTACAGGTAAAGATGATACTCAGGGTAGAATAACTCTGGCAGGCATGTGGTGCAGGTAAAGCTGATACACTGAGTAGGGCAACTCTAGCAGGCCTGTGGTGCAGGTAAAGCCGATAGATAGATTAGGACAACTCTGGCCGGCCTGCGGTACTGGTAAAGCTGGTACACAGAGTAGGGCAACTCTAGTAGGCCTGTGGTGCAGGTAAAGCTTATACAGCAAGTAGGGCCCCTCTATTAGGCCTTTGGTGCAGGTTAAGATGATACTCTGAGTAGGGCAATTCAGGTAGGCCTGTGGTGCAGGAAAAGCTGATAGAGAGATTAGGTCAACTCTGACAGGCCTGTGGTGCAGATAAAGCTGATACACAGAGTAGGACAACTCTGGCAGGTATGTGGTGCAGGTAAAGCTGGTAGAGAGATTAGGACAACTCCGACAGGCATGTGGTGCAGGTAAAGCTGGTACACAGAGTAGGGCAACTCTTCTAGGCCTTAAGTAGTTAAATGCCCTATCCTCCTGGCTTGCTGTATTAACACATAACAGTCATAGAACTGACTGAACTATAACCATAACTTATATATAACATATAACTTAATAACTTATAAATAAAGACAAACACAGAGTGTAGGAAAAGACCCGTGGGTCACGTTTATTATGAAACATGAGAACCGGCTGGAAGCAACAAGGCAAACCTACAACAGGTGGTGGCAATCTAGCTAGGAGAGTAAGAAACCCACCGCTAGGAAGATGGGCCGTGCCCGTGAATGCTGACACAAGCGGAGCTTAGCTGCATGCAGAAGGCTTAAAGAGTTCTCAGCAACGTCAAATGGGAGAGAGACCCCAGACACGCGCCTGCGGACACTACCCTCCCCCTGGGGCAGCCAGGGGGAGGGTAGGATGTAATATCATAGAACTCCGGACCAGTAGGACCAGGTGTGACTAGGTGCATGTACATGCCACTACCTGGGAAGTAAAAAAACTACCTTCCTTGGACTTAAGGAATCGAGCCAAGTAGCCCTCATCCTGCCTCAGAACCCCTGCTGAAAAATACCCTAGAGATGTCAAGTCTAAAGATTGCTGCCTTACCAAATGAAAGGGAGGGAGGGAAGCTGTGAAGATGAGCTGGAAAGAGGGTCTGGGGCCTGTAACTTGGCTTCTTAAAGGGATACTAACCCCACATTTTTTCTTTCATGATTCAGATAGAGCATGCAATTTTAAGCAACTTTCAAATTTACTCCTATTATCAATTTTTCTTTGTTCTCATGTTATCTTGATTTGAAAAAGCAGTAATAAAAGGTTAGGAGCCGGCCCATTTTTAGTTCAACACCTTGGTAGAGCTTGCTGATTGGTTTGCTACATTTAGCTACAAATCAGCAAGTGCTACCCAGGTGCTGAACAAAAAATGGTCCGGCTCTAACGTTTACAGTACTGCTTTTTCAAATCAAGATAGGACGAGAACAAAGAAAAATTGATTATAGGAGTAAATTAGAAAGGTGCTTAAAATCTCATGCTCTATCTGAATCATGAAAGAAAAAAATTGGGTATAGTATTCCTTTAAAGGTAAGCCCAATCCCCACCCACACTAATGCAACATTGTTGCCACTTCACAGCAACACACTCCTAAGGGCCTTAATTTTTATGTTTGTTACGGGCTATTCTGCCCTCCACTGTCTTAAGTAATTAAATGCCCTACCCTCCTGGCTTGCTGTATTAACACATAACAGTCATAGAACTGACTGAACTATAACCATAACTTATATATAACTTATAACTTAATAACTTAGAAATAAAGACAAACCCAGAGTGTTATATGTTTATTATGAAACATGAGAACCGGCTGGAAGCAACAAACCTACACCAGGTGGCGGCAATCTAGCTAGAAGAGTAAGCAACCCCCCGCTAGGAAGATGGGCCGCGCCCTTGAATGCTGACACAAGCGAAGATTAGCTGCACGCAGAAGGCTTAGGGCGTTCTCGGCAACGTCAAATGGGGAAAGGACCCCAGGCGTGCGCTTGCGGACACTACCCTCCCCCTGGGTCAGCCGTTACTTTACCACTGATGGCAAACCGGGGCGTGGGCCAACCGCTACAAGAGATAACCCAACAGGCACAGCTCTTGCCACCACCCTCATAGGTGTAACAAAATAGTACACCTCAAATTACACAGGAACAGGCCAATGCCCCTCTCAGAGAGGTGCACCCCGTTTCTCCTGTAGAGGCTCCTCTAAGCCATTGGGAAGTTCCACAACAAAACCTCCTAACTGGGCCAGGAAAATCCTCACTTCCCTATTCAGTTTCTTATGGACCTGGAAAGCCGCCCTGTGTGACTGCATATGGCGCCACTCTATTCTGGGGATGATATTGGACCACCCTAACTGAGCATTGGGGACCCAAGTATGGAACGTGCACAGGTCCGACTGAATCACCGCACTGAGCTGCTTACACGAAAGGAGCCCCATATCATTCTCCCCGGCGTGAATGATCAAGACATGAGCTTTCTCCCACCGTTGCAACGCCCCTTGCAATAATTCAGGAAGGCCCTGCCAAGTCAATCCCCTGTGACCCAGCCATCTAACTGTAACCCTAGAGGAAGGGAATACCAATTGGCGCTGGTCAGGTCTCGCAATTGCTCTCAGCTCCGCCCAATGGATGTAGGAGTGACCCGTAATCCACACTCTCAATGGACCATCCCTCGGTCCTGCAAAGAAACAACAGTTAAACAGGGAACATTGCAACTTTAAACAAAACAATCACACATTTAAAGACCTAACATACAGTAGGTATCTTTGAGACCTCCATCTCCCCAATGATCTAATATGATCAGCAGACCAACCCAAACCTGCAGCGATGGTAGCTGCTCCAACCCTGAATGAATGAAGGGCAATGAGGGGCCCACTCTAGACGCTGCCCAGCCCAGGACTCTCTGAAACTGAAATCTTGTCGACGGGGAACCATCCGCATGAACAAGAAATTGTGACAGACCCTCCGGACACATGTCAATGTAGGTCCAAATGAGCCTGACTGGGCAACAGACGGACCCCGCATGGGCCGGCAATGACTTCCTTCTTGGTTGATCTTCAATCTAGGAAGAAAAACAAGAACAGATGACTCATCGTCCCTAAAATGAGAAGCCAAAAGGCCTCCCAGTTTATTCCTCGAGGGGGCGACCAACTCGCCACCCTGAGTTCCCCGTGAAAAGCTAGCCCAAAGGTGGCAGAGAACAGGGTTGCCTCGAAGGCTGAAGAACATACGTCAGGCAAAGTGTGACAAAGGCTAACCCAGAAGGGTGTGAAGGTCCTTAATGGACCTGTAAGGCTCTGCTTTCATAGACCTGACCACCCCCAGCATGCGGACAATTTTATCTGGCAGCAAACAACACTGTAATTTCAATGCCCTGTGGACACCCATCCTGCCCAACAGAAGTCTAGTGACCTTCATCAGGAAGGTGCATTCTGTTGTCCCGGCTCACCCTACCAGCAGAAAATCATCCAGGTAGTGCGCTAGGCCGTCAAATCCCCCAACCGCTGCGATAGACCAGTGCAAGAAACTACTGAAAGCTTCAAAGTAAGCACATGAAATGGAGTAACCCATAGGCAAGCACTTGTCTACAAAATACTCCCCAAACCAACACAATGGGAAGGAGCCAAAAAGTGGATTCTACATCCAGTTTTGCCAAAAGTTCCCCGGCACCTGCCCTCCTGACCAGCGCAAGGGCATCGTCGAAAGACTGATAGTGAACTGAACTAAGTTCAGGGAAGATAGCATCGGTAATGGACCTCCCTTTCGGAAAAAGAAAGGTGCTGAATGAGCCTGAATTTGCCAGGCTCTTTCTTCAGAACGACCCCCAAAGGAGAGATAACCAACACCAGAATCAAAATCTCCCTGAACGGGCCAGCCCTGCATCCCAGCGCAATCTCCTTGCTCAGTTTCTCCCTCACCACGCCGGGGTATTAATACGCTGATTTCAGGTTTCTGCAAACCGAGGATCCCAAAACCTCCGAACTGACAGAAATAAAGGATCTCCCTCGGAGGCCGGCGTCAAGTCAGCCATTTTTTAATTGCAGCTACCCTCAGCGGGGTGTTCGCCCTTTCCGCCAGCAAAAGGTTTTGGCCCAGTACCCTGCCGCTCTTGGGAGCGACCAGCTTCCTGGGATCTCGTTCACTCAGAGCTAGAGTGACTCCCATCGCAGTACTTGCAAGCATGTCGGGATGCACACGCTGCTCTCCTAACTCAGAGCTTGTCCTGAAAGTGCCAGCAGACCGCTGCAGGATGCCGTTGAAAAAGGTTAGGACCACGGGTGCCAGCAGGCTCAGCAGGAAGCTGCCCCAGCACGACCGGTTTCAAAGGCCCCAGCTGCGCCCATAGGCGCTGATCCACATCTCCAAAGGAAAAATTATGGTTTCCAAAGGAAAAACAAGGGTTTCCAAAGAAAAAACGAGGGTTTTCAAAGGAAAAACGAGGGTTACCGACCTTCTTTCTACGAAAAGCCACGTCGTAGTTTCGACACGCCCCTTCCTTAAACCGCTCATGAACAGTTTCAATGGCATCCTGATATTTATTGTGAGGTAGCACGAGACGTACACGCAAAAGCATTTCCACCACTCCTCAAACGAATCTGGCCCTTTGAATTTTTTGGGGCCAGTACCATACTCCGCCATGTTTTTTCTGGGTGAAGGCTTCGGCGGAGAGCTCGAACATTTGGACATATTTACCCTCTTGAATCCATCAAATCATTTTGGATTTGAGATGTTCATGCAGGCTAAATGAGGGCCACGAATATGTGTCCCCATATATAGCCACCTTACATCTCGTGGTCGCCTCAGGGCACGTGACCCCCGCTAGTGCGGGAGGTGTTGGCAATGGAACACGGGGCTCCATGTGAGAAGAACCAGGGGGGAGGAGCGGACCCATGACCTTCCTTTCTTTTACTAGCCATTTTATCATTCTATACATCTTTTTTGACCCTTGGCCTCCAACCCCAGTGACCGATTACTTTCAGACCCTGAATCATCCGCAGATGAACGAAACCCCTTATGCCCTGAAAGGACCGTGGTATTGGTAAAGCTGATACAAAGAGTTGGTCAACTCAGGCAGGCCTTTGGTGCAGGTAAAGATGATACTCAGAGTAGGTCAACTCTGGTAGGCCTGTGGTGCAGGTAAAGATGATACTCAGAGTAGGTCAACTCTGGTAGGCCTGTGGTGCAGGTAAAGCTGATACACAGAGTAGCACAACTCTGGTAGGCCTGTTGTGCAGGTAAAGCTGATACACAGAGTAGGACAACTCTGACAGGCCTTTGGTGCAGGTAAAGATGATAACCAGAGTATGTAAACTCTGGCAGGCCTGTGGTGCAGGTAAAAATGATACACAGAGTAGGTGAACTCTGGCAGGCCATTTGTGCAATTAAAGATGATACTCAGAATAGTTTAACTCTGGTAGGCCTGCGGTGCAGGTAAAGCTGATACTTAGATTAGGAAAACTCATGGCAGGCCTTTGATGCAGGTAAAGATGATACTCAGAGTAAGTCAACTCTGGTAGGCCTGTGGTGCCGGTAAAGCTGAAACACAGAGTAGGTCAACTCTGGCAGGCCTTTGGTGCAAGTAATTATGATACTCAGAGAAGGACAAACCTGGCAGGCCTGTGGTGCAGGTAAAGCTGATGCACAGAGTAGGTCAACTCTGATAGGCCTGTTGTGCAGGTAAAGCTGATATAGTGAGTAGGGCCACTCTGGTAGGCTTTTGGTGCAGGTAAAGATGATACACAGAGTAGGACAACTCTGAAAGGCCTGTGGTGCAGGTAAAGCTGATATAGTGAGTAGGGCCACTCTGATAGGCTTTTGGTGCAGGTAAAGGTGATACACAGAGTAAGACACCTCTGGCAGGCCTGTAGTGCCAGTAAAGCTGTTACACAGAAAATGACAACTCTGGGAGGCCGGTGGTGGAGGTAAAATTGGTACACATACTATGAAAGCTCTGAAAGGACCGTGGTATTGGTAAAGCTGATACAAAGAGTTGGTCAACTCAGGCAGGCCTTTGGTGCAGGTAAAGATGATACTCAGAGTAGGTCAACTCTGGTAGGCCTGTGGTGCAGGTAAAGATGATACTCAGAGTAGGTCAACTCTGGTAGGCCTGTGGTGCAGGTAAAGCTGATACAAAGAGTAGCACAACTCTGGTAGGCCTGTTGTGCAGGTAAAGCTGATACACAGAGTAGGACAATTTTGGCAGGCCTTTGGTGCAGGTAAAGATGATACTCAGAGTAGGTCAAATCTGGTAGGCCTGTGGTACAGGTAAAGCTGATACACAGAGTAGGACAACTCTGGCAGGCCTTTGGTGCAGGTAAAGATGATACTCAGAGTAGGTAAACTCTGGCAGGCCTGTGGTGCAGGTAAAGATGATAGAGGGTTTAGGACAACTCTGGCAGGCCTGTAGTGCAGGTAAAGCTGATACTCAGAGTAGGTCAATTCTGGCAGGCCTTTGTTGCAGGTAAAGATGATACTCAGAGTAGGTCAACTCTATTAGGCCTATGGTGCAGGCAAAGCTGATACACAGAGTAGGTCAACTCTGGCAGGCCTTTGTTGCAAGTAAAGATGATAATCAGAATAGGTTAACTCTGGTAGGCCTGTGGTGCAGGTAAAGCTGATACACAGATTAGGACAACTCTGGCAGGCCTGTTGTGCAGGTAAAGTTGGTACACAGAGTGGGATAACTCTGACAGGCCTTTGGTGCAGGTAAAGATGATACTTAGAGTAGGTCAAATCTGGTAGGCCTGTGGTGAAGGTAAAGCTGATACACAGAGTAGGACTACTCTGGCAGGCCTGTAGTGCAGGTAAAGTTGGTACACAGATTAGGACAACTCTGGCAGGTCTGTGGTGCAGGTAAAGTTGGTACACAGAGTAGGATAACTCTGACAAGCCTTTGGTGCAGGTGTATAAAGCTGATACACAGAGTAGGACAACTCTGGCCGGCCTATGGTGCAGGTAAAGTTGGTACACAGATTAGGACAACTCTGGCAGGCCTGTGGTGCAGGAAAAGTTGGTACACAGAGTAGGATAACTCTGGCAGACCTTTGGTGCAGGTAAAGATGATACTCATAGTAGGTCAACTCTGGTAGGCCTGTGGTGCAGGTGAAGCTGATACACAGAGTAGCACAACTCTGGCAGGCCTGTGGTGCAGGTAAAGCTGATACACAGAGTAGGTAAACTCTGGCAGGCCTCTGGTGCAGGTAAAGATGATAGAGGGTTTAGGACAACTCTAGCAGGCCTGTGGTGGAGGTAAAGCTAATACTCAGAGTATGTCAACTCTGGCAGGCCTTTGGTACAGGTAAAGCTGATACACAGATTAGGACAACTCTGGCAGGTCTGTGGTGCAGGTAAAGCTGATACACAGATTAGGACAACTCTGGCAGGCCTTTGGTGCAGGTAAAGATGATACTCAGAGTAGGTCAACTCTGGTAGGCCTGTGGTGCAGGCAAAGCTGATACAAAGAGTAGGTCAACTCTGGCAGGCCTTTGGTGCAAGTAAAGATGATATTCAGAGTAGGACTACTCTGGCAGGCCTTTGGTGCAAGTAAAGATGATACTCAGAGTAGGTCAACTCTGGTAGGCCTGTGGTGCAGGTAAAGCTGATACACAGAGTAGCACAACTCTGGCATGCCTGTAGTGCAGTTAAAGCTGATACACAGAGTAGGTAAATTCTGGCAGACCTGTGGTGCAGGTAAAGATGATAGAGGGTTTAGGACAACTCTGGCAGGCCTGTGGTACTTGTAAAGCTGGTACCCAGAGTAGGACAACTCTGGGAGGCCGGTGGTGCAGGTAAAGAGGATACACAGAGTAGGAAAGCTCTGGAAGGACTGTGGTGCTGGTAAAACTGATACAGCGAGTAGGGCCACTCTGGTAGGCCTTTGGTGCAGATAAAGATGATACTCTGAGTAGGTCAACTCTGGTAGGCCTGTGGTGCAGGGAAAGCTGATAGAGTGATTAGGCCTGTGGTGCAGGTAAAGCTGATACGCAGAGTAGCACAACTCTGGTAGGCCTGTGGTGCAGGTAAAGATGATACTCAGAGTAGGTCAAATCTGGTAGGCCTGTGGTGCAGGTAAAGCTGATACTCAGAGTAGCACAACTCTGGAAGGCCTTTGGTGCAGGTAAAGATGATACTCAGAATAGGTCAACTCTGGTAGGTCTGTGGTGCAAGTAAAGCTTATACACAGAATAGGACAACTCTAGCAGGCCTTTGGTGCAGGTAAAGATGATACGCAGAGTAGGTCAACTCTGGTAGGCCTGTGGTGTAGGTAAAGCTGATACACAGAGTAGGACAACTTTGGCAGGCCTTTGGTGCAGGTAAAGATGATACTCAGAGTAGGTCAACTCTAGTAGGCCAGTGGTGCAGGTAAAGCTGATACACAGAGTAGCACAACTCTGGAAGGCCTGTGGTGCAAGTAAAGCTGATATACAGAGTAGGACAACTCTGGCAGGCCTTTGGTGCAGATAAAACAGATACTCAGAGTAGGTAAACTCTAGCAGGTCTGTGGTGCAGGTAAAGATGATAGAGGGATTAGGACAATCCTGGTAGACCTGTGGTGCAGGTAAAGCTGATACTCAGAGTAGTTCAAATCTGGTAGGCCTGTGGTGCAGGTAAAGCTGATACACAGAGTAGTCCAACTCTGGCTGGCCTTTGGTGCAGGTAAAGATGATACTCAGAGTAGGTCAACTCTGGTAGGCCTTTGGTGCAGATTAAGATGATACTCAGAGTAGGTAAACTCTGGCAGGTCTGTGGTACAGGTAAAGATGATACACAGAGTAGCACAACTCTGGCAGGCCTGTGGTGCAGGTAAAGCTGATACACAGAGTAGGTAAACTCTGGCAGGCCTCTGGTGCAGGTAAAGATGATAGAGGGTTTAAGACAACTCTAGCAGGCCTGTGGTGGAGGTAAAACTGATACTCAGAGTATGTCAACTCTGGCAGGCCTTTGGTGCAGGTAAAGCTGATACACAGATTAGGACAAATCTGGCAGGTCTGTGGTGCAGGTAAAGCTGATACACAGATTAGGACAACTCTGGCAGGCCTTTGGTGCAGGTAAAGATGATACTCAGAGTAGGTCAACTCTGGTAGGCCTGTGGTGCAGGCAAAGCTTATACAAAGAGTAGATCAACTCTGGCAGGCCTTTGGTGCAAGTAAAGATGATATTCAGAGTAGGACTACTCTGGCAGGCCTTTGGTGCAAGTAAAGATGATACTCAGAGTAGGTCAACACTGATAGGCCTGTGGTGCAGGTAAAGCTGATACACAGAGTAGCAAAACTCTTGCATGCCTGTAGTGCAGGTAAAGCTGATACACAGAGTAGGTAAATTCTGACAGGCCTGTAGTGCAGGTAAAGATGATAGAGGGTTTAGGACAACTCTGGTGGGCCTGTGGTGCAGGTAAAGATGATATTCAGAGTAGGTAAACTCTTGCAGGCCTGTGGTGCAGGTAAAGATGATAGAGTGATTAGGACAACTCTGGCAGTCATGTGGTGCAGGTAAAGCTGATACTCAGAGTAGGTCAACATTGGTAGGCCTGTGGTGCAGGTAAAGCTGATACACAGAGTAGGACAACTCTGGTAGACCTGTGGTGCAGGTAAAGATGATACTCAGAGTAGGGTTAATCTGGTAGGCCTGTGGTGCAGGTAAAGCTGATACACAGAGTAGGACAACTCTGGCAGGCCTTTGGTGCAAGTAAAGATGATACTCAGAGTAGGTCAACTCTGGTAGGCCTAGGGTACTTGTAAAGCTGGTACACAGATTAGGACAACTCTAGTAGGCCTGTGGTGCAGGTAAAGCTGATACACAGATTAGGGCAACTCTGGTAGGCCTGTGGTGCAGGTAAAGCTGGTACACAGAGTAGGAGAACTCTGGCAGGCCGGTGGTGCAGGTAAAGTTTATAATCAGAGTAGGTAAACTCTGGTAGGCCTGTGGTGCAGGTAAAGATGATAGAGGGTTTAGGACAACTCTGGCAGGCCTGTGGTACTTGTAAAGCTGGTACCCAGAGTAGGACAACTCTGGGAGGCCGGTGGTGCAGGTAAAGAGGGTACACAGAGTAGGAAAGCTCTGGAAGGACTGTGGTGCTGGTAAAGCTGATACAGCAAGTAGGGCCACTCTGGTAGGCCTTTGGTGCAGATAAAGATGATACTCTGAGTAGGTCAACTCTGGTAGGCCTATGGTGCAGGTAAAGCTGATACGCAGAGTAGCACAACTCTGGCAGGCCTTTGGTGCAGGTAAAGATGATACTCAGAGTAGGTCAACTCTGGTAGGTCTGTGGTGCAAGTAAAGCTTATACACAGAGTAGGACAACTCTAGCAGGCCTTTGGTGCAGGTAAAGGTGATACACAGAGTAGGTCAACTCTGGTAGGCCTGTGGTGTAGGTAAAGCTGATACATAGAGTAGGACAACTTTGGCAGGCCTTTGGTGCAGGTAAAGATGATACTCAGAGTAGGTCAACTCTAGTAGGCCTGTGGTGCAGGTAAAGCTGATACACAGAGTAGCACAACTCTGGCAGGCCTGTGGTACAAGTAAAGCTGGTATACAGAGTAGGACAACTCTGGCAGGCCTTTGGTGCAGATAAAACAGATACTCAGAGAAGGTAAACTCTAGCAGGTCTGTGGTGCAGGTAACAATGATAGAGGGATTAGGACAACTCTGGCAGGCCTGTGGTGCAGGTAAAGCTGATACACAGAGTAGGACAATTCTGGTAGACTTGTGGTGCAGGTAAATCTGATACACAGAGTAGGCCAACTCTGGCAGGCCTTTGGTGCAGGTAAAGATGATACTCAGAGTAGGTCAACTCTGGTAGGCCTGTGGTGCAGGTAAAGCTGATACACAGAGTAGGACCATTCTGGTAGACCTGTGGTGCAGGTAAATCTGATACACAGAGTAGGCCAACTCTGGCAGGCCTTTGGTGCAGGTAAAGATGATACTCAGAGTAGGTAACCTCTGGCAGGCCTGTGGTGCAGATAAAGCTGATACACAGAGTAGGACAACTCTGGCAGGTATGTGGTGCAGGTAAAGCTGGTAGAGAGATTAGGACAACTCCGACAGGCATGTGGTGCAGGTAAAGCTGGTACACAGAGTAGGGCAACTCTTCTAGGCCTTAAGTAGTTAAATGCCCTATCCTCCTGGCTTGCTGTATTAACACATAACAGTCATAGAACTGACTGAACTATAACCATAACTTATATATAACATATAACTTAATAACTTATAAATAAAGACAAACACAGAGTGTAGGAAAAGACCCGTGGGTCACGTTTATTATGAAACATGAGAACCGGCTGGAAGCAACAAGGCAAACCTACAACAGTTGGTGGCAATCTAGCTAGGAGAGTAAGAAACCCACCGCTAGGAAGATGGGCCGTGCCCGTGAATGCTGACACAAGCGGAGCTTAGCTGCACGCAGAAGGCTTAAAGAGTTCTCAGCAACGTCAAATGGGAGAGAGACCCCAGACACGCGCCTGCGGACACTACCCTCCCCCTGGGGCAGCCAGGGGGAGGGTAGGATGTAATATCATAGAACTCCGGACCAGTAGGACCAGGTGTGACTAGGTGCATGTACATGCCACTACCTGGGAAGTAAAAAAACTAACTTCCTTGAACTTAAGGAAACGAGCCAAGTAGCCCTCATCCTGCCTCAGAACCCCTGCTGAAAAATACCCTAGAGATGTCAAGTCTAAAGATTGCTGCCTTACCAAATGAAAGGGAGGGAGGGAAGCTGTGAAGATGAGCTGGAAAGAGGGTCTGGGGCCTGTAACTTGGCTTCTTAAAGGGATACTAACCCCACATTTTTTCTTTCATGATTCAGATAGAGCATGCAATTTTAAGCAACTTTCAAATTTACTCCTATTATCAATTTTTCTTTGTTCTCATGTTATCTTGATTTGAAAAGCAATAATAAAAGGTTAGGAGCCGGCCCATTTTTAGTTCAACACCTTGGTAGAGCTTGCTGATTGGTTTGCTACATTTAGCTACAAATCAGCAAGTGCTACCCAGGTGCTGAACAAAAAATGGTCCGGCTCTAACGTTTACAGTACTGCTTTTTCAAATCAAGATAGGACGAGAACAAAGAAAAATTGATAATAGGAGTAAATTAGAAAGGTGCTTAAAATCTCATGCTCTATCTGAATCATGAAAGAAAAAAATTGGGTATAGTATCCCTTTAACCCCTTAATGACAGAGGACTTACCAGGTACGTCATAGAAAAACATTCCCTTAATGACAATTGACGTACCTGGTACGTCCTCTGTTGTTAGAAGCGCTGGAAGCGATCATGATCGCTTCCAGCTGCTTACAAGGGATTGTAGTGATGCCTCAATATATCCCTTATTTTACCCACCGATGCAGAGAGGGCCACTTTGTGGCCCTCTCTGCATTGGACTATGGCGATCTTACACTCGTTGGTGGGTGGGAGCATCTTGTTTGTGGAGAGGTAATGATATGCTCCATATTAGGCTAACTCCCGATCTTGAATAGAAATTTCGGCGGTTGCGGCCGGGGGCGGGGGGCGTGTGCGCACGCGCGCGTGCGCACGCAAAATATACCGGAACAAAATGAAAAAAAAAAAAATATAATCAATGCCAATGCATGGGGATCTTCTTGTTTAGTAAGTGATCTGGGAGGGGAGGGATGTAGATGTTTTAAGGGGGGCCAGCTACACTACAGAAAACAAATTTTTAATCTAAAGAGTAAAAAAAAAACTATTTTTGGGGGCAAATTGGGTACTGGCAGACAGCTGCCAGTACCCAAGATGGCGGCAAATAGGTAGAGGGGGGGTTATAGAGATGTATGGGGGGATCAGGGAGGTTGTGGGGTAAGGGGGGATGCAGACTGCAGACAGTATGAAGAAAAAAAATAAAAAAAAATAATAAATGATTTTTATTTCAGTACTGGCAGACTTTCTGCCAGTACTTAAGATGGCGGTGACAATTGTGAGGTGGGGGAGGGAAGAGTGCTGTTTGAGGGAGGTCAGGGGGGGATCAGGGGGTGGTATGTGTCAGGTGGGAGGCTGATCTCTACACTAAAGATAAATATTAACCCTACAAGCTACCTAATTAACCCCTTAACTGCTGGGCATATTACAAGTGTGGTGCAGGAAAAGTTGGTACACAGAGTAGGATAACTCTGGCAGACCTTTGGTGCAGGTAAAGATGATACTCATAGTAGGTCAACTCTGGTAGGCCTGTGGTGCAGGTGAAGCTGATACACAGAGAAGCACAACTCTGGCAGGCCTGTGGTGCAGGTAAAGCTGATACACAGAGTAGGTAAACTCTGGCAGGCCTCTGGTGCAGGTAAAGATGATAGAGGGTTTAGGACAACTCTAGCAGGCCTGTGGTGGAGGTAAAGCTAATACTCAGAGTATGTCAACTCTGGCGGGCCTTTGGTACAGGTAAAGCTGATACACAGATTAGGACAACTCTGGCAGGTCTGTGGTGCAGGTAAAGCTGATACACAGATTAGGACAACTCTGGCAGGCCTTTGGTGCAGGTAAAGATGATACTCAGAGTAGGTCAACTCTGGTAGGCCTGTGGTGCAGGCAAAGCTGATACAAAGAGTAGGTCAACTCTGGCAGGCCTTTGGTGCAAGTAAAGATGATATTCAGAGTAGGACTACTCTGGCAGGCCTTTGGTGCAAGTAAAGATGATACTCAGAGTAGGTCAACTCTGGTAGGCCTGTGGTGCAGGTAAAGCTGATACACAGAGTAGCACAACTCTGGCATGCCTGTGGTGCAGATAAAGCTGATACACAGAGTAGGTCAACTCTGGTATGCCTGTGGTGCAGGTAAAGATGATAGAGGGTTTAGGACAACTCTGGCGGGCCTGTGGCGCAGGTAAAGATGATATTCAGAGTAGGTAAACTCTTGCAGGACTGTGGTGCAGGTAAAGATGATAGAGGGATTAGGACAACTCTGGCAGTCATGTGGTGCAGGTAAAGATGATACTTAGAGTAGGTCAACTCTGGTAGGCCTGTGGTGCAGGTAAAGCTGATACACAGAGTAGCACAACTCTGGCATGCCTGTAGTGCAGGTAAAGCTGATACACAGAGTAGGTAAATTCTGGCAGACCTGTGGTGCAGGTAAAGATGATAGAGGGTTTAGGACAACTCTGGCGGGCATGTGGTGCAGGTAAAGATGATATTCAGAGTAGGTAAACTCTTGCAGGACTGTGGTGCAGGTAAAGATGATAGAGGGATTAGGACAACTCTGGCAGTCATGTGGTGCAGGTAATGCTGATACTCAGAGTAGGTCAACATTGGTAGGCCTGTGGTGCAGGTAAAGCTGATACACAGAGTAGTTCAAATCTGGTAGGCCTGTGGTGCAGGTAAAGCTGATACACAGAGTAGGACAACTCTGGCAGGCCTGTGGTGCAGGAAAAGTTGGTACACAGAGTAGGATAACTCTGGCAGACCTTTGGTGCAGGTAAAGATGATACTCATAGTAGGTCAACTCTGGTACGCCTGTGGTGCAGGTGAAGCTGATACACAGAGTAGCACAACTCTGGCAGGCCTGTGGTGCAGGTAAAGCTGATACACAGAGTAGGTAAACTCTGGCAGGCCTCTGGTGCAGGTAAAGATGATAGAGGGTTTAGGACAACTCTAGCAGGCCTGTGGTGGAGGTAAAGCTAATACTCAGAGTATGTCAACTCTGGCAGGCCTTTGGTACAGGTAAAGCTGATACACAGATTAGGACAACTCTGGCAGGTCTGTGGTGCAGGTAAAGCTGATACACAGATTAGGACAACTCTGGCAGGCCTTTGGTGCAGGTAAAGATGATACTCAGAGTAGGTCAACTCTGGTAGGCCTGTGGTGCAGGCAAAGCTGATACAAAGAGTAGGTCAACTCTGGCAGGCCTTTGGTGCAAGTAAAGATGATATTCAGAGTAGGACTACTCTGGCAGGCCTTTGGTGCAAGTAAAGATGATACTCAGAGTAGGTCAACTCTGGTAGGCCTGTGGTGCAGTTAAAGCTGATACACAGAGTAGCACAACTCTGGCATGCCTGTAGTGCAGGTAAAGCTGATACACAGAGTAGGTAAATTCTGGCAGACCTGTGGTGCAGGTAAAGATGATAGAGGGTTTAGGACAACTCTGGCGGGCCTGTGGCGCAGGTAAAGATGATATTCAGAGTAGGTAAACTCTTGCAGGACTGTGGTGCAGGTAAAGATGATAGAGGGATTAGGACAACTCTGGCAGTCATGTGGTGCAGGTAAAGCTGATACTCAGAGTAGGTCAACATTGGTAGGCCTGTGGTGCAGGTAAAGCTGATACACAGAGTAGGACAACTCTGGTAGACCTTTGGTGCAGGTAAAGATGATACTCAGAGTAGTTCAAATCTGGTAGGCCTGTGGTGCAGGTAAAGCTGATCCACAGAGTAGGACAACTCTGGCAGGCCTTTGGTGCAGGTAAAGATGATACTCAGAGTAGGTTAAATCTGGTAGGCCTGTGGTGCAGGTAAAGCTGATACACAGAGTAGGACAACTCTGGCAGGCCTTTGGTGCAAGTAAAGATGATGCTCAGAGTAGGTCAACTCTGGTAGGCCTGTGGTAATTATAAAGCTGATACACAGATAATGACAACTCTAGCAGGCCTGTGGTGCAGGTAAAGCTGAAACAGAGTTGGACAACTCTAGTAGGCCTGTGGTGCAGGTAAAGCTGATACACAGATTAGGGCAACTCTGGTAGGCCTGTGGTGCAGGTAAAGCTGATACACAGAGTAGGAGAACTCTGGCAGGCTGGTGGTGCATGTAAATTTGATACTCAGAGTAGGTCAACTCTGGTAGGCCTGTGGTGCAGGTAAAGATTATAGAGGGTTTAGGACAACTCTGGCAGGCCTGTGGTACTTGTAAAGCTGGTAACCAGAGTAGGACAACTCTGGGAGGCCGGTGGTGCAGGTAAAGAGGATACACAGAGTAGGAAAGCTCTGGAAGGACTGTGGTGCTGGTAAAACTGATACAGCGAGTAGGGCCACTATGGTAGGCCTTTGGTGCAGATAAAGATGATACTCTGAGTAGGACAACTCTGGTAGGCCTGTGGTGCAGGGAAAGCTGATAGAGTGATTAGGCCTGTGGTGCAGGTAAAGCTGATACGCAGAGTAGCACAACTCTGGTAGGCCTGTGGTGCAGGTAAAGATGATACTCAGAGTAGGTCAAATCTGGTAGGCCTGTGGTGCAGGTAAAGCTGATACACAGAGTAGCACAACTCTGGAAGGCCTTTGGTGCAGGTAAAGATGATACTCAGAATAGGTCAACTCTGGTAGGTCTGTGGTGCAAGTAAAGCTTATACACAGAATAGGACAACTCTAGCAGGCCTTTGGTGCAGGTAAAGATGATACGCAGAGTAGGTCAACTCTGGTAGGCCTGTGGTGTAGGTAAAGCTGATACACAGAGTAGGACAACTTTGGCAGGCCTTTGGTGCAGGTAAAGATGATACTCAGAGTAGGTCAACTCTAGTAGGCCAGTGGTGCAGGTAAAGCTGATACACAGAGTAGCACAACTCTGGCAGGCCTGTGGTGCAAGTAAAGCTGATATACAGAGTAGGACAACTCTGGCAGGCCTTTGGTGCAGATAAAACAGATACTCAGAGTAGGTAAACTCTAGCAGGTCTGTGGTGCAGGTAAAGATGATAGAGGGATTAGGACAACTCTGGCAGGCCTGTGGTGCATGTAAAAATGATACTCAGAGTAGGTCAACTCTGGTAGGCCTGTGGTGCAGGTAAAGCTGATACACAGAGTAGGACAATTCTGGTAGACCTGTGGTGCAGGTAAAGCTGATACACAGAGTAGTGCAACTCTGGCTGGCCTTTGGTGCAGGTAAAGATGATACTCAGAGTAGGTCAACTCTGGTAGGCCTTTGGTGCAGATTAAGATGATACTCAGAGTAGGTAAACTCTGGCAGATCTGTGGTACAGGTAAAGATGATAGAATGATTAGGACAACTCTGGCAGGCCTGTGGTGCAGGTAAAGCTGATACACAGAGTAGCACAACTCTGGCAGGCCTGTGGTGCAGGTAAAGCTGATACATAGAGTAGGTAAACTCTGGCAGGCCTCTGGTGCAGGTAAAGATGATAGAGGGTTTAAGACAACTCTAGCAGGCCTGTGGTGGAGGTAAAACTGATACTCAGAGTATGTCAACTCTGGCAGGTCTGTGGTACAGGTAAAGATGATAGAGGGATTAGGACAACTCTGGCAGGCCTGTGGTGCAGGTAAAGCTGATACACAGAGTAGCACAACTCTGGCAGGCCTGTGGTGCAGGTAAAGCTGATACACAGAGTAGGTAAACTCTGGCAGGCCTCTGGTGCAGGTAAAGATGATAGAGGGTTTAGGACAACTCTAGCAGGCCTGTGGTGGAGGTAAAGCTAATACTCAGAGTATGTCAACTCTGGCAGGCCTTTGGTACAGGTAAAGCTGATACACAGATTAGGACAACTCTGGCAGGTCTGTGGTGCAGGTAAAGCCGATACACACATTAGGACAACTCTGGCAGGCCTTTGGTGCAGGTAAAGATGATACTCAGAGTAGGTCAACTCTGGTAGGCCTGTGGTGCAGGCAAAGCTGATACAAAGAGTAGGTCAACTCTGGCAGTCCTTTGGTGCAAGTAAAGATGATATTCAGAGTAGGACTACTCTGGCAGGCCTTTGGTGCAAGTAAAGATGATACTCAGAGTAGGTCAACTCTGGTAGGCCTGTGGTGCAGGTAAAGCTGATACACAGAGTAGCACAACTCTGGCATGCCTGTAGTGCAGGTAAAGCTGATACACAGGGTAGGTAAATTCTGGCAGACCTGTGGTGCAGGTAAAGATGATAGAGGGTTTAGGACAACTCTGGCGGGCCTGTGGCGCAGGTAAAGATGATATTCAGAGTAGGTAAACTCTTGCAGGACTGTGGTGCAGGTAAAGATGATAGAGGGATTAGGACAACTCTGGCAGTCATGTGGTGCAGGTAAAGCTGATACTCAGAGTAGGTTAACATTGGTAGGCCTGTGGTGCAGGTAAAGCTGATACACAGAGTAGGACAACTCTGGTAGACCTTTGGTGCAGGTAAAGATGATACTCAGAGTAGTTCAAATCTGGTAGGCCTTTGGTGCAGGTAAAGCTGATACACAGAGTAGGACAACTCTGGCAGGCCTTTGATGCAGGTAAAGATGATACTCAGAGTAGGTTAAATCTGGTAGGCCTGTGGTGCAGGCAAAGCTGATACACAGAGTAGGACAACTCTGGCAGGCCTTTGGTGCAAGTAAAGATGATGCTCAGAGTAGGTCAACTCTGGTAGGCCTGTGGTAATTGTAAAGCTGATACACAGATAATGACAACTCTAGCAGGCCTGTGGTGCAGGTAAAGCTGAAACAGAGTTGGACAACTCTAGTAGGCCCGTGGTGCAGGTAAAGCTGATACACAGATTAGGGCAACTCTGGTAGGCCTGTGGTGCAGGTAAAGCTGATACACAGAGTAGGAGAACTCTGGCAGGCTGGTGGTACATGTAAATTTGATACTCAGAGTAGGTCAACTCTGGTAGGCCTGTGGTGCAGGTAAAGATGATAGAGGGTTTAGGACAACTCTGGCAGGCCTGTGGTACTTGTAAAGCTGGTACCCAGAGTAGGACAACTCTGGGAGGCCGGTGGTGCAGGTAAAGAGGATACACAGAGTAGGAAAGCTCTGGAAGGACTGTGGTGCTGGTAAAACTGATACAGCGAGTAGGGCCACTATGGTAGGCCTTTGGTGCAGATAAAGATGATACTCTGAGTAGGACAACTCTGGTAGGCCTGTGGTGCAGGGAAAGCTGATAGAGTGATTAGGCCTGTGGTGCAGGTAAAGCTGATACGCAGAGTAGCACAACTCTGGTAGGCCTGTGGTGCAGGTAAAGATGATACTCAGAGTAGGTCAAATCTGGTAGGCCTGTGGTGCAGGTAAAGCTGATACACAGAGTAGCACAACTCTGGAAGGCCTTTGGTGCAGGTAAAGATGATACTCAGAATAGGTCAACTCTGGTAGGTCTGTGGTGCAAGTAAAGCTTATACACAGAATAGGACAACTCTAGCAGGCCTTTGGTGCAGGTAAAGATGATACGCAGAGTAGGTCAACTCTGGTAGGCCTGTGGTGTAGGTAAAGCTGATACACAGAGTAGGACAACTTTGGCAGGCCTTTGGTGCAGGTAAAGATGATACTCAGAGTAGGTCAACTCTAGTAGGCCAGTGGTGCAGGTAAAGCTGATACACAGAGTAGCACAACTCTGGCAGGCCTGTGGTGCAAGTAAAGCTGATATACAGAGTAGGACAACTCTGGCAGGCCTTTGGTGCAGATAAAACAGATACTCAGAGTAGGTAAACTCTAGCAGGTCTGTGGTGCAGGTAAAGATGATAGAGGGATTAGGACAACTCTGGCAGGCCTGTGGTGCAGGTAAAGCTGATACTCAGAGTAGGTTAACATTGGTAGGCCTGTGGTGCAGGTAAAGCTGATACACAGAGTAGGACAACTCTGGTAGACCTTTGGTGCAGGTAAAGATGATACTCAGAGTAGTTCAAATCTGGTAGGCCTTTGGTGCAGGTAAAGCTGATACACAGAGTAGGACAACTCTGGCAGGCCTTTGATGCAGGTAAAGATGATACTCAGAGTAGGTTAAATCTGGTAGGCCTGTGGTGCAGGCAAAGCTGATACACAGAGTAGGACAACTCTGGCAGGCCTTTGGTGCAAGTAAAGATGATGCTCAGAGTAGGTCAACTCTGGTAGGCCTGTGGTAATTGTAAAGCTGATACACAGATAATGACAACTCTAGCAGGCCTGTGGTGCAGGTAAAGCTGAAACAGAGTTGGACAACTCTAGTAGGCCCGTGGTGCAGGTAAAGCTGATACACAGATTAGGGCAACTCTGGTAGGCCTGTGGTGCAGGTAAAGCTGATACACAGAGTAGGAGAACTCTGGCAGGCTGGTGGTACATGTAAATTTGATACTCAGAGTAGGTCAACTCTGGTAGGCCTGTGGTGCAGGTAAAGATGATAGAGGGTTTAGGACAACTCTGGCAGGCCTGTGGTACTTGTAAAGCTGGTACCCAGAGTAGGACAACTCTGGGAGGCCGGTGGTGCAGGTAAAGAGGATACACAGAGTAGGAAAGCTCTGGAAGGACTGTGGTGCTGGTAAAACTGATACAGCGAGTAGGGCCACTAGGTGCACTAGGTAGGTCTGTGGTGCAAGTAAAGCTTATACACAGAATAGGACAACTCTAGCAGGCCTTTGGTGCAGGTAAAGATGATACGCAGAGTAGGTCAACTCTGGTAGGCCTGTGGTGTAGGTAAAGCTGATACACAGAGTAGGACAACTTTGGCAGGCCTTTGGTGCAGGTAAAGATGATACTCAGAGTAGGTCAACTCTAGTAGGCCAGTGGTGCAGGTAAAGCTGATACACAGAGTAGCACAACTCTGGCAGGCCTGTGGTGCAAGTAAAGCTGATATACAGAGTAGGACAACTCTGGCAGGCCTTTGGTGCAGATAAAACAGATACTCAGAGTAGGTAAACTCTAGCAGGTCTGTGGTGCAGGTAAAGATGATAGAGGGATTAGGACAACTCTGGCAGGCCTGTGGTGCAGGTAAAAATGATACTCAGAGTAGGTCAACTCTGGTAGGCCTGTGGTGCAGGTAAAGCTGATACACAGAGTAGGACAATTCTGGTAGACCTGTGGTGCAGGTAAAGCTGATACTCAGAGTAGTCCAACTCTGGCTGGCCTTTGGTGCAGGTAAAGATGATACTCAGAGTAGGTCAACTCTGGTAGGCCTTTGGTGCAGATTAAGATGATACGATTAAGATGATACTCAGAGTAGGTAAACTCTGGCAGGTCTGTGGTACAGGTAAAGATGATAGAGGGATTAGGACAACTCTGGCAGGCCTGTGGTGCAGGTAAAGCTGATACACAGAGTAGCACAACTCTGGCAGGCCTGTGGTGCAGGTAAAGCTGATACACAGAGTAGGTAAACTCTGGCAGGCCTCTGGTGCAGGTAAAGATGATAGAGGGTTTAAGACAACTCTAGCAGGCCTGTGGTGGAGGTAAAACTGATACTCAGAGTATGTCAACTCTGGCAGGCCTTTGGTGCAGGTAAAGCTGATACACAGATTAGGACAAATCTGGCAGGTCTGTGGTGCAGGTAAAGCTGATACACAGATTAGGACAACTCTGGCAGGCCTTTGGTGCAGGTAAAGATGATACTCAGAGTAGGTCAACTCTGGTAGGCCTGTGGTGCAGGTAAAGCTGATACACAGAGTAGCACAACTCTGGCAGGCCTGTGGTACAAGTAAAGCTGATATACAGAGTAGGACAACTCTGGCAGGCCTTTGGTGCAGATAAAACAGATACTCAAAGAAGGTAAACTCTAGCAGGTCTGTGGTGCAGGTAACAATGATAGAGGGATTAGGACAACTCTGGCAGGCCTGTGGTGCAGGTAAAGCTGATACACAGAGTAGGACAATTCTGGTAGACCTGTGGTGCAGGTAAATCTGATACACAGAGTAGGCCAACTCTGGCAGGCCTTTGGTGCAGGTAAAGATGATACTCAGAGTAGGTCAGCTCTGGTAGGCTTGTGGTGCAGGTAAAGCTGATACACAGAGTTGGACCATTCTGGTAGACCTGTGGTGCAGGTAAATCTGATACACAGAGTAGGCCAACTCTGGCAGGCCTTTGGTGCAGGTAAAGATGACACTCAGAGTAGGTAACCTCTGGCAGGTCTGTGGTACAGGTAAAGATGATAGAGGGATTAGGACAACTCTGGCAAGCCTGTGGTGCAGGTAAAGCTGATACACAGAGTAGCACAACTCTGGCAGACCTGTGGTGCAGGTAAAGCTGATACACAGAGCAGGTAAACTCTGGCAGGCCTCTGGTGCAGGTAAAGATGATAGAGGGTTAAGGACAACTCTAGAAGGCCTGTGGTGGAGGTAAAACTGATACTCAGAGTATGTCAACTCTGGCAGGCCTTTGGTGCAGGTAAAGCTGATACACAGATTAGGACAAATCTGGCAGGTCTGTGGTGCAGGTAAAGCTGATACACAGATTAGGACAACTCTGGCAGTTCTTTGGTGCAGGTAAAGATGATACTCAGAGTAGGTCAACTCTGGCAGGCCTTTGGTGCAAGTAAAGATGATATTCAGAGTAGTCCTACTCTGGCAGGCCTTTGGTGCAAGTAAAGATGATACTCATAGTAGGTCAACTCTGATAGGCCTGTGGTGCAGATAAAGCTGAGACACAGAGTAGCACAACTCTGGCATGCTTGTAGTGCAGGTAAAGCTGATACACAGAGTAGGTAAATTCTTGCAGGACTGTGGTGCAGGTAAAGATGATAGAGGGTTTAGGACAACTCTGGCGGGCCTGTGGTGCAGGTAATCCGAGTTGACCTACTCTGGCCTGCTAGAGTTGCCCTATTATGTGTATACGCTTTACTTGCACCACAGACCTACCAGAGTTTACCTACTCTGAGCATCATCTTTACCTGCACCAAAGGCCTGCCAGAGTTGTGCTACTCTGTGTATCAGCTTTACCTGCACCACAGGCCTACCAGATTTGGCCTGTGGTGCAGGTAAAGCTGATACGCAGAATAGCACAACTCTGGTAGGCTTGTGGTGCAGGTAAAGATGATACAGAGAGTAGCACAACTCCGGCAGGCCTTTGGTGCAGGTAAAGATGCTACTCCTAGTAGGTCAACTCTGGTAGGCCTGTGGTGTAGGTAAAGCTGATACACAGAGTTGGACAACTTTGGCAGGCCTTTGGTGCTTGTAAAGATGATATTTAGAGTATGTCAAATCTGGTAGGCCTGTGGTGCAGATAAAGCTGATACACAGAGTAGGATAACTCTGGCAGTCCTTTGGTGTAGGTAAAGATGATATACAGAGTAGGACAATTCTGGTAGACCTATGGTGCAGGTAAAGCTGATACGCAGAGTAGAACAATTCTGGTAGGCCTGTGGTGCAGGTAATGATGATACTCAGAGTAGTTCAAATCTTGTAGGCCTGTGGTGCAGGCAAAGCTGATACAAAGAGTAGGCCAACTCTGGCAGGCCTTTGGTGCAGGTAACGATGATACTCAGAGTAGGACAACTCTAGCAGGCATGTGGTGCAGGTAAAGCTGATACACAGAGTAACACAACTCTGGTAGACCTGTGGTGCAGGTAAAGCTGATACGCAGAGTAGCACAACTCTGGTAGGCCTGTGGTACATGTAAAGATGATACTCAGAGTAGGTCAAATCTGGTAGGTCTGTGGTGCAGGTAAAGCTGATTCACAGAGTAGGACAACTCTGGCAGGCCTTTGGTGCAGGTAAAGATGATACTCAGAGTAGGTCAAATCTGGCAGGCCTGTGGTACTTGTAAAGCTGGTACAAAGAGCAGGGAAACTCTGGGAGGCCGGTGTTGCAGGTAAAGTTGGTACACATACTAGGAAAGCTCTGAAAGGACTGGGGTACTGGTAAAGTTGATACAAAGAGTTAGTCAATTCTGGCAGGCCTTTGGTGCAGGTAAAGATCGTACTCCGAGCAGAACAACTCTGGTAGGTCTGTGGTGCAGGTAAAGCTGATACGCAGAATAGCACAACTCTGGTAGGCTTGTGGTGCAGGTAAAGATGATACTCAGAGTCGGTCAAATCTGGTAGGCCTGTGGTGCAGGTAAAGCTGATACACAGAGTAGCACAACTCTGGCAGGCCTTTGGTGCAGGTAAAGATGATACTCAGAGTAGGTCAACTCTGGTAGGCCTGTGGTGTAGGTAAAGCTGATACACTGAGTTGGACAACTTTGGCAGGCCTTTGGTGCAGGTAAAGATGACATTTAGAGTAGGTAAAATCTGGTAGGCCTGTGGTGCAGGTAAAACTGATACACAGAGTAGGTCAGCTCTGGTAGGCCTGTGGTGTAGGTAAAGCTGATACACAGAGTAGCACAACTCTGGCAGGCCTGTGGTGCAAGTAAAGCTGATATACAGAGTAGGACAACTCTGGCAGGCCTTTGGTGCAGATAAAGATGATAATCAGTGTAGGTAAACTCTGGCAGGTCTGTGGTGCAGGTAAAGATGATAGAGGGATTAGGACAACTCTGGCAGGCCTTTGGTGCAAGTAAAGATGATACTCAGAGTAGGTCAACTCTTGTAGGCCTGTGGTGCAGGTAAAGCTGATTCACAGAGTAGGACAACTCTGGCAGGCCTTTGGTGCAGGTAAAGATGCTATTCAGAGTAGGTCAAATCTGGTAGGCCTGTGGTGCTGGTAAAGCTGATACACAGAGTAGGAAAACTCTGGCAGGCCTTTGGTGCAAGTAAAGATGATACTCAGAGTAGGTCAACTCTTGTAGGCCTGTGGTGCAGGTAAAGCTGATACACAGAGTAGGACAACTCTAGCAGGCCTGTGGTGCAGGTAAAGCTGATACACAGAGTAAGAAAACTCTAGTAGTCCTGTAGTGCAGGTAAAGCTGATACACAGAGTAGGGCAACTCTGGTAGGCCTGTGGTGCAGATAAAGCTGGTACACAGAGTAGCACAACTCTGGCAGGCCGGTGGTGCAGGTAAAGTTGATACTCAGAGTAGGTCAACTCTAGTAGGCCTGTGGTGCAGGGAAAGATGATAGAGGTTTTAGGACAACTCTGGCAGGCCTGTGGTGCAGGTAAAGCTGATACACAGAGTAGCACAACTCTGGTAGGTCTGTGGTGCAGGAAAATATGATACTCAGAGTCGGTCAAATCTGGTAGGCCTGTGGTGCAGGGAAAGCTGATACACAGAGTAGCACAACTCTGTCAGACCTTTGGTGCAGGTAAAGATGATACTCAGAGTAGGTCAACTCTGGTAGGTCTGTGGTGCAAGTAAACCTTATACACAGAGTAGGACATCTCTAGCAGGCCTTTGGTGCAGGTAAAGATGATACTCAGAGTAGGTGAACTCTGGGAGGCCTGTGGTGTAGGTAAAGCTGATACACAAAGTAGGACAACTCTGGCAGGCCTTTGGTGCAGGTATAGATGATATTTAGAGTAGGTAAACTCTGGCAGGTCTGTGGTGCAGGTAAAGATGATAGAGAGATTAGGACAACTCTGGCAGGCCTTTGGTGCAGGTAAAGATGATATTCAGAGTAGGTCAAATCTGGTAGGCCTGTGGTGCTGGTAAAGCTGATACACAGAGTAGGGCAACTCTGGTAGGCCTGTGGTACAGGTAAAGCTGATACACAGAGTAGGTCAACTCTGGTAGGCCTATGGTGCAGGTAAAGATGATACACAGAGTAGCACAACTCTGGTAGGTCTGTGGTGCAGGTAAAGACGATACTCAGAGTCGGTCAAATCTGGTAGGCCTGTGGTGCAGGTAAAGCTGAAACACAGAGTAGCACAACTCTGGCAGGCCTTTGGTGCAGATAAAGATGATACTCAGAGTAGCACAACTCTGGTAGGTCAGTGGTGCGGGTAAAGATGATACTCAGAGTCGGTCAAATCTGGTAGAGCTGTGGTGCAGGTAAAGCTGATACACAGAGTAGCACAACGCTGGCAGGCCTTTGGTGCAGGTAAAGATGATACTCAGAGTAGGTCAACTCTGGTAGGTCTGTGGTACAAGTAAAGCTTATACACAGAGTAGGACAACTCTGGCAGGCCTTTGGTGCAGGTAAATATGATATTTAGAGTAGGTAAACTCTGGCAGGTCTGTGGTGCAGGTAAAGATGATAGATGGATTAGGACAACTCTGGCAGGCCTTTGGTGCAGGTAAAGATGATATTCAGAGTAGGTCAAATCTGGTAGGCCTGTGGTGCTGGTAAAGCTGATACACAGAGTAGGGCAACTCTGGTAGGCCTGTGGTGCAGGTAAAGCTGATACACAGAGTAGGTTAACTCTGGTAGGCCTGTGGTGCAGGTAAAGATGATAGAGGGTTTAGGACAACTCTGGCAGGCCTGTGGTACTTGTAAAGCTGGTACACAGAGTAGGGCAACTCTGGGATGCCGGTGTTGCAGGTAAAGTTGGTACACATACTAGGAAAACTCTGAAAGGACTGTGGTACTGGTAAATCTGATACAAAGAGTTAGTCAATTCTGGCAGGCCTTTGGTGCAGGTAAAGATCATACTCCCAGTAGGACAATTCTGGTAGGCCTGTGGTGCAGGTAAAGCTGATACGCAGAGTAGCACAACTCTGGTAGGTCTGTGGTGCAGGTAAAGACGATACTCAGAGTCGGACAAATCTGGTAGGCCTGTGGTGCAGGTAAAGCTGATACACAGAGTAGCACAACTCTGGCAGGCCTTTGGTGCAGGTAAAGATGATAGAGGGTTTAGGACAACTCTGGCAGGCCTGTGATACTTGTAAAGCTGGTACACAGAGTAGGGAAACTCTGGGATGCCGGTGTTGCAGGTAAAGTTGGTACACATACTAGGAAAACTCTGAAAGGACTTTGGTACTGGTAAATCTGATACAAAGAATTAGTCAATTCTGGCAGGCCTTTGGTGCAGGTAAAGATCATACTCACAGTAGGACAATTCTGGTAGGCCTGTGGTGCAGGTAAAGCTGATACGCAGAGTAGCACAACTCTGGTAGGTCTGTGGTGCAGGTAAAGACGATACTCAGAGTCGGACAAATCTGGTAGGCCTGTGGTGCAGGTAAAGCTGATACACAGAGTAGCACAACTCTGGCAGGCCTTTGGTGCAGGTAAAGATGATACTCAGAGTAGGTCAAATCTGGTATGCCTGTGGTGCTGGTAAAGCTGATACACAGAGTAGGACAACTCTTGCAGGACTTTGGTGCAGATAAAGATGATACTCAGAGTTGGTAAACTCTGGCAGGTCTGTGGTGCAGGCAAAGATGATAGAGGGATTAGGAGAACTCTGGCAGGTCTGTGGTGCAGGTAAAGATAAATACTCAGAGTAGGACAACTCTAGTAGTCCTGTGGTGAAGGTAAAGCTGGTATACAGAGTAGGGCAACTCTGGTAGGCCTGTGGTGCAGGTAAAGCTGATACACAGAGTAGCACAACTCTGGCAGGCCTGTGGTGCAAGTAAAGCTGATATACAGAGTAGGACAACTCTGGCAGGCCTTTGGTGCAGATAAAGATGATAATCAGTGTAGGTAAACTCTGGCAGGTCTGTGGTGCAGGTAAAGATGATAGAGGGATTAGGACAACTCTGGCAGGCCTTTGGTGCAAGTAAAGATGATACTCAGAGTAGGTCAACTCTTGTAGGCCTGTGGTGCAGGTAAAGCTGATTCACAGAGTAGGACAACTCTGGCAGGCCTTTGGTGCAGGTAAAGATGCTATTCAGAGTAGGTCAAATCTGGTAGGCCTGTGGTGCTGGTAAAGCTGATACACAGAGTAGGAAAACTCTGGCAGGCCTTTGGTGCAAGTAAAGATGATACTCAGAGTAGGTCAACTCTTGTAGGCCTGTGGTGCAGGTAAAGCTGATACACAGAGTAGGACAACTCTAGCAGGCCTGTGGTGCAGGTAAAGCTGATACACAGAGTAAGACAACTCTAGTAGTCCTGTAGTGCAGGTAAAGCTGATACACAGAGTAGGGCAACTCTGGTAGGCCTGTGGTGCAGATAAAGCTGGTACACAGAGTAGCACAACTCCGGCAGGCCGGTGGTGCAGGTAAAGTTGATACTCAGAGTAGGTCAACTCTAGTAGGCCTGTGGTGCAGGGAAAGATGATAGAGGTTTTAGGACAACTCTGGCAGGCCTGTGGTGCAGGTAAAGCTGATACACAGAGTAGCACAACTCTGGTAGGTCTGTGGTGCAGGAAAATATGATACTCAGAGTCGGTCAAATCTGGTAGGCCTGTGGTGCAGGGAAAGCTGATACACAGAGTAGCACAACTCTGTCAGACCTTTGGTGCAGGTAAAGATGATACTCAGAGTAGGTCAACTCTGGTAGGTCTGTGGTGCAAGTAAACCTTATACACAGAGTAGGACATCTCTAGCAGGCCTTTGGTGCAGGTAAAGATGATACTCAGAGTAGGTGAACTCTGGGAGGCCTGTGGTGTAGGTAAAGCTGATACACAAAGTAGGACAACTCTGGCAGGCCTTTGGTGCAGGTATAGATGATATTTAGAGTAGGTAAACTCTGGCAGGTCTGTGGTGCAGGTAAAGATGATAGAGAGATTAGGACAACTCTGGCAGGCCTTTGGTGCAGGTAAAGATGATATTCAGAGTAGGTCAAATCTGGTAGGCCTGTGGTGCTGGTAAAGCTGATACACAGAGAAGGGCAACTCTGGTAGGCCTGTGGTACAGGTAAAGCTGATACACAGAGTAGGTCAACTCTGGTAGGCCTATGGTGCAGGTAAAGATGATACACAGAGTAGCACAACTCTGGTAGGTCTGTGGTGCAGGTAAAGACGATACTCAGAGTCGGTCAAATCTGGTAGGCCTGTGGTGCAGGTAAAGCTGAAACACAGAGTAGCACAACTCTGGCAGGCCTTTGGTGCAGATAAAGATGATACTCAGAGTAGCACAACTCTGGTAGGTCAGTGGTGCGGGTAAAGATGATACTCAGAGTCGGTCAAATCTGGTAGAGCTGTGGTGCAGGTAAAGCTGATACACAGAGTAGCACAACGCTGGCAGGCCTTTGGTGCAGGTAAAGATGCTACTCCTAGTAGGTCAACTCTGGTAGGCCTGTGGTGTAGGTAAAGCTGATACACAGAGTTGGACAACTTTGGCAGGCTTTGGTGCTTGTAAAGATGATATTTAGAGTATGTCAAATCTGGTAGGCCTGTGGTGCAGATAAAGCTGATACACAGAGTAGGATAACTCTGGCAGTCGTTTGGTGTAGGTAAAGATGATATACAGAGTAGGACAATTCTGGTAGACCTGTGGTGCAGGTAAAGCTGATACGCAGAGTAGAACAATTCTGGTAGGCCTGTGGTGCAGGTAATGATGATACTCAGAGTAGTTCAAATCTTGTAGGCCTGTGGTGCAGGCAAAGCTGATACAAAGAGTAGGCCAACTCTGGCAGGCCTTTGGTGCAGGTAACGATGATACTCAGAGTAGGACAACTCTAGCAGGCATGTGGTGCAGGTAAAGCTGATACACAGAGTAACACAACTCTGGTAGACCTGTGGTGCAGGTAAAGCTGATACGCAGAGTAGCACAACTCTGGTAGGCCTGTGGTACATGTAAAGATGATACTCAGAGTAGGTCAAATCTGGTAGGTCTGTGGTGCAGGTAAAGCTGATTCACAGAGTAGGACAACTCTGGCAGGCCTTTGGTGCAGGTAAAGATGATACTCAGAGTAGGTCAAATCTGGCAGGCCTGTGGTACTTGTAAAGCTGGTACAAAGAGCAGGGAAACTCTGGGAGGCCGGTGTTGCAGGTAAAGTTGGTACACATACTAGGAAAGCTCTGAAAGGACTGGGGTACTGGTAAAGTTGATACAAAGAGTTAGTCAATTCTGGCAGGCCTTTGGTGCAGGTAAAGATCGTACTCCGAGTAGAACAACTCTGGTAGGTCTGTGGTGCAGGTAAAGCTGATACGCAGAATAGCACAACTCTGGTAGGCTTGTGGTGCAGGTAAAGATGATACTCAGAGTCGGTCAAATCTGGTAGGCCTGTGGTGCAGGTAAAGCTGATACACAGAGTAGCACAACTCTGGCAGGCCTTTGGTGCAGGTAAAGATGATACTCAGAGTAGGTCAACTCTGGTAGGCCTGTGGTGTAGGTAAAGCTGATACACTGAGTTGGACAACTTTGGCAGGCCTTTGGTGCAGGTAAAGATGATATTTAGAGTAGGTAAAATCTGGTAGGCCTGTGGTGCAGGTAAAACTGATACACAGAGTAGGTCAGCTCTGGTAGGCCTGTGGTGTAGGTAAAGCTGATACACAGAGTAGCACAACTCTGGCAGGCCTGTGGTGCAGGTAAAGATGCTATTCAGAGTAGGTCAAATCTGGTAGGCCTGTGGTGCTGGTAAAGCTGATACAAAGAGTAGGAAAACTCTGGCAGGCCTTTGGTGCAAGTAAAGATGATACTCAGAGTAGGTCAACTCTTGTAGGCCTGTGGTGCAGGTAAAGCTGATACACAGAGTAGGACAACTCTAGCAGGCCTGTGGTGCAGGTAAAGCTGATACACAGAGTAAGAAAACTCTAGTAGTCCTGTAGTGCAGGTAAAGCTGATACACAGAGTAGGGCAACTCTGGTAGGCCTGTGGTGCAGATAAAGCTGGTACACAGAGTAGCACAACTCTGGCAGGCCGGTGGTGCAGGTAAAGTTGATACTCAGAGTAGGTCAACTCTAGTAGGCCTGTGGTGCAGGGAAAGATGATAGAGGTTTTAGGACAACTCTGGCAGGCCTGTGGTGCAGGTAAAGCTGATACACAGAGTAGCACAACTCTGGTAGGTCTGTGGTGCAGGAAAATATGATACTCAGAGTCGGTCAAATCTGGTAGGCCTGTGGTGCAGGGAAAGCTGATACACAGAGTAGCACAACTCTGTCAGACCTTTGGTGCAGGTAAAGATGATACTCAGAGTAGGTCAACTCTGGTAGGTCTGTGGTGCAAGTAAACCTTATACACAGAGTAGGACATCTCTAGCAGGCCTTTGGTGCAGGTAAAGATGATACTCAGAGTAGGTGAACTCTGGGAGGCCTGTGGTGTAGGTAAAGCTGATACACAAAGTAGGACAACTCTGGCAGGCCTTTGGTGCAGGTATAGATGATATTTAGAGTAGGTAAACTCTGGTAGGTCTGTGGTGCAGGTAAAGATGATAGAGAGATTAGGACAACTCTGGCAGGCCTTTGGTGCAGGTAAAGATGATATTCAGAGTAGGTCAAATCTGGTAGGCCTGTGGTGCTGGTAAAGCTGATACACAGAGTAGGGCAACTCTGGTAGGCCTGTGGTACATGTAAAGCTGATACACAGAGTAGGTCAACTCTGGTAGGCCTATGGTGCAGATAAAGATGATACTCAGAGTAGCACAACTCTGGTAGGTCAGTGGTGCGGGTAAAGATGATACTCAGAGTCGGTCAAATCTGGTAGAGCTGTGGTGCAGGTAAAGCTGATACACAGAGTAGCACAACGCTGGCAGGCCTTTGGTGCAGGTAAAGATGATACTCAGAGTAGGTCAACTCTGGTAGGTCTGTGGTACAAGTAAAGCTTATACACAGAGTAGGACAACTCTGGCAGGCCTTTGGTGCAGGTAAATATGATATTTAGAGTAGGTAAACTCTGGCAGGTCTGTGGTGCAGGTAAAGATGATAGATGGATTAGGACAACTCTGGCAGGCCTTTGGTGCAGGTAAAGATGATATTCAGAGTAGGTCAAATCTGGTAGGCCTGTGGTGCTGGTAAAGCTGATACACAGAGTAGGGCAACTCTGGTAGGCCTGTGGTGCAGGTAAAGCTGATACACAGAGTAGGTTAACTCTGGTAGGCCTGTGGTACAGGTAAAGATGATAGAGGGTTTAGGACAACTCTGGCAGGCCTGTGGTACTTGTAAAGCTGGTACACAGAGTAGGGCAACTCTGGGATGCCGGTGTTGCAGCTAAAGTTGGTACACATACTAGGAAAACTCTGAAAGGACTGTGGTACTGGTAAATCTGATACAAAGAGTTAGTCAATTCTGGCAGGCCTTTGGTGCAGGTAAAGATCATACTCCCAGTAGGACAATTCTGGTAGGCCTGTGGTGCAGGTAAAGCTGATACGCAGAGTAGCACAACTCTGGTAGGTCTGTGGTGCAGGTAAAGACGATACTCAGAGTCGGACAAATCTGGTAGGCCTGTGGTGCAGGTAAAGCTGATACACAGAGTAGCACAACTCTGGCAGGCCTTTGGTGCAGGTAAAGATGATAGAGGGTTTAGGACAACTCTGGCAGGCCTGTGATACTTGTAAAGCTGGTACACAGAGTAGGGAAACTCTGGGATGCCGGTGTTGCAGGTAAAGTTGGTACACATACTAGGAAAACTCTGAAAGGACTGTGGTACTGGTAAATCTGATACAAAGAATTAGTCAATTCTGGCAGGCCTTTGGTGCAGGTAAAGATCATACTCACAGTAGGACAATTCTGGTAGGCCTGTGGTGCAGGTAAAGCTGATACGCAGAGTAGCACAACTCTGGTAGGTCTGCGGTGCAGGTAAAGACGATACTCAGAGTCGGACAAATCTGGTAGGCCTGTGGTGCAGGTAAAGCTGATACACAGAGTAGCACAACTCTGGCAGGCCTTTGGTGCAGGTAAAGATGATACTCAGAGTAGGTCAAATCTGGTATGCCTGTGGTGCTGGTAAAGCTGATACACAGAGTAGGACAACTCTTGCAGGACTTTGGTGCAGATAAAGATGATACTCAGAGTTGGTAAACTCTGGCAGGTCTGTGGTGCAGGCAAAGATGATAGAGGGATTAGGAGAACTCTGGCAGGCCTGTGGTGCAGGTAAAGATAAATACTCAGAGTAGGACAACTCTAGTAGTCCTGTGGTGAAGGTAAAGCTGGTATACAGAGTAGGGCAACTCTGGTAGGCCTGTGGTGCAGGTAAAGCTGATACACAGAGTAGCACAACTCTGGCAGGCCTGTGGTGCAAGTAAAGCTGATATACAGAGTAGGACAACTCTGGCAGGCCTTTGGTGCAGATAAAGATGATAATCAGTGTAGGTAAACTCTGGCAGGTCTGTGGTGCAGGTAAAGATGATAGAGGGATTAGGACAACTCTGGCAGGCCTTTGGTGCAAGTAAAGATGATACTCAGAGTAGGTCAACTCTTGTAGGCCTGTGGTGCAGGTAAAGCTGATTCACAGAGTAGGACAACTCTGGCAGGCCTTTGGTGCAGGTAAAGATGCTATTCAGAGTAGGTCAAATCTGGTAGGCCTGTGGTGCTGGTAAAGCTGATACACAGAGTAGGAAAACTCTGGCAGGCCTTTGGTGCAAGTAAAGATGATACTCAGAGTAGGTCAACTCTTGTAGGCCTGTGGTGCAGGTAAAGCTGATACACAGAGTAGGACAACTCTAGCAGGCCTGTGGTGCAGGTAAAGCTGATACACAGAGTAAGACAACTCTAGTAGTCCTGTAGTGCAGGTAAAGCTGATACACAGAGTAGGGCAACTCTGGTAGGCCTGTGGTGCAGATAAAGCTGGTACACAGAGTAGCACAACTCCGGCAGGCCGGTGGTGCAGGTAAAGTTGATACTCAGAGTAGGTCAACTCTAGTAGGCCTGTGGTGCAGGGAAAGATGATAGAGGTTTTAGGACAACTCTGGCAGGCCTGTGGTGCAGGTAAAGCTGATACACAGAGTAGCACAACTCTGGTAGGTCTGTGGTGCAGGAAAATATGATACTCAGAGTCGGTCAAATCTGGTAGGCCTGTGGTGCAGGGAAAGCTGATACACAGAGTAGCACAACTCTGTCAGACCTTTGGTGCAGGTAAAGATGATACTCAGAGTAGGTCAACTCTGGTAGGTCTGTGGTGCAAGTAAACCTTATACACAGAGTAGGACATCTCTAGCAGGCCTTTGGTGCAGGTAAAGATGATACTCAGAGTAGGTGAACTCTGGGAGGCCTGTGGTGTAGGTAAAGCTGATACACAAAGTAGGACAACTCTGGCAGGCCTTTGGTGCAGGTATAGATGATATTTAGAGTAGGTAAACTCTGGCAGGTCTGTGGTGCAGGTAAAGATGATAGAGAGATTAGGACAACTCTGGCAGGCCTTTGGTGCAGGTAAAGATGATATTCAGAGTAGGTCAAATCTGGTAGGCCTGTGGTGCTGGTAAAGCTGATACACAGAGAAGGGCAACTCTGGTAGGCCTGTGGTACAGGTAAAGCTGATACACAGAGTAGGTCAACTCTGGTAGGCCTATGGTGCAGGTAAAGATGATACACAGAGTAGCACAACTCTGGTAGGTCTGTGGTGCAGGTAAAGACGATACTCAGAGTCGGTCAAATCTGGTAGGCCTGTGGTGCAGGTAAAGCTAAAACACAGAGTAGCACAACTCTGGCAGGCCTTTGGTGCAGATAAAGATGATACTCAGAGTAGCACAACTCTGGTAGGTCAGTGGTGCGGGTAAAGATGATACTCAGAGTCGGTCAAATCTGGTAGAGCTGTGGTGCAGGTAAAGCTGATACACAGAGTAGCACAACGCTGGCAGGCCTTTGGTGCAGGTAAAGATGATACTCAGAGTAGGTCAACTCTGGTAGGTCTGTGGTACAAGTAAAGCTTATACAAAGAGTAGGACAACTCTGGCAGGCCTTTGGTGCAGGTAAATATGATATTTAGAGTAGGTAAACTCTGGCAGGTCTGTGGTGCAGGTAAAGATGATAGACGGATTAGGACAACTCTGGCAGGCCTTTGGTGCAGGTAAAGATGATATTCAGAGTAGGTCAAATCTGGTAGGCCTGTGGTGCTGGTAAAGCTGATACACAGAGTAGGGCAACTCTGGTAGGCCTGTGGTGCAGGTAAAGCTGATACACAGAGTAGGTTAACTCTGGTAGGCCTGTGGTGCAGGTAAAGATAATAGAGGGTTTAGGACAACTCTGGCAGGCCTGTGGTACTTGTAAAGCTGGTACACAGAGTAGGGCAACTCTGGGATGCCGGTGTTGCAGGTAAAGTTGGTACACATACTAGGAAAACTCTGAAAGGACTGTGGTACTGGTAAATCTGATACAAAGAGTTAGTCAATTCTGGCAGGCCTTTGGTGCAGGTAAAGATCATACTCCCAGTAGGACAATTCTGGTAGGCCTGTGGTGCAGGTAAAGCTGATACGCAGAGTAGCACAACTCTGGTAGGTCTGTGGTGCAGGTAAAGACGATACTCAGAGTCGGACAAATATGGTAGGCCTGTGGTGCAGGTAAAGCTGATACACAGAGTAGCACAACTCTGGCAGGCCTTTGGTGCAGGTAAAGATGATAGAGGGTTTAGGACAACTCTGGCAGGCTTGTGGTACTTGTAAAGCTGGTACACAGAGTAGGGCAACTCTGGGATGCCGGTGTTGTAGGTAAAGTTTGTACACATACTAGGAAAACTCTGAAAGGACTGTGGTACTGGTAAATCTGATACAAAGAATTAGTCAATTCTGGCAGGCCTTTGGTGCAGGTAAAGATCATACTCCCTGTAGGACAATTCTGGTAGGCCTGTGGTGCAGGTAAAGCTGATACGCAGAGTAGCACAACTCTGGTAGGTCTGTGGTGCAGGTAAAGACGATACTCAGAGTCGGACAAATCTGGTAGGCCTGTGGTGCAGGTAAAGCTGATACACAGAGTAGCACAACTCTGGCAGGCCTTTGGTGCAGGTAAAGATGATACTCAGAGTAGGTCAAATCTGGTATGCCTGTGGTGCTGGTAAAGCTGATACACAGAGTAGGACAACTCTTGCAGGACTTTGGTGCAGATAAAGATGATACTCAGAGTTGGTAAACTCTGGCAGGTCTGTGGTGCAGGCAAAGATGATAGAGGGATTAGGAGAACTCTGGCAGGCCTGTGGTGCAGGTAAAGATAAATACTCAGAGTAGGACAACTCTAGTAGTCCTGTGGTGAAGGTAAAGCTGGTATACAGAGTAGGGCAACTCTGGTAGGCCTGTGGTGCAGGTAAAGCTGGTACACAGAGTAGCACAACTCTGGCAGGCCGGTGGTGCAGGTAAAGTTGATACTCAGAGTAGGTAAACTCTGGTAGGCCTTTGGTGCAGGTAAAGATGATAGAGGGTTTAGGACAACTCTGGCAGGCATGTGGTACTTGTAAAGCTGGCACACAGAGTAGGGCAACTCTGGGAGGCCAGAGTTGCAGGTAAAGTTGGTACACATACTAGGAAAGCTCTGAAATGACTGCGGTACTGGTAATGTTGATACTCAGAGTAGGTCAACTCTAGTAGGCCTGTGGTGCAGGGAAAGATGATAGAGGTTTTAGGACAACTCTGGCAGGCCTGTGGTGCAGGTAAAGCTGATACGCAGAGTATCACAACTCTGGTAGGTCTGTGGTGCAGGTAAATATGATACTCAGAGTCGGTCAAATCTGGTAGGCCTGAGGTGCAGGGAAAGCTGATACACAGAGTAGCACAACTCTGTCAGACCTTTGGTGCAGGTAAAGATGATACTCAGAGTAGGTCAACTCTGGTAGGTCTGTGGTGCAAGTAAACCTTATACACAGAGTAGGACATCTCTAGCAGGCCTTTGGTGCAGGTAAAGATGATACTCAGAGTAGGTGAACTTTGGGAGGCCTGTGGTGTAGGTAAAGCTGATACACAGAGTAGGGCAACTCTGGTAGGCCTGTGGTGCAGGTATAGATGATATTTAGAGTAGGTAAACTCTGGCAGTTCTGTGGTGCAGGTAAAGATGATAGAGAGATTAGGACAACTCTGGCAGGCCTTTGGTGCAGGTAAAGATGATATTCAGAGTAGGTCAAATCTGGTAGGCCTGTGGTGCAGGTAAAGCTGATACGCAGTGTAGCACAATTCTGGTAGGCATGTGGTGCTGGTAAAGCTGATACTCAGAGTAGTTCTAATATGGTAGGCCTGTGATGCAGATAAAGCTGATACACAGAGTAGGATAACTCTGGCAGTCCTTTGGTGTAGGTAAAGATGATATACAGAGTAGGACAATTCTGGTAGACCTGTGGTGCAGGTAAAGCTGATACGCAGTGTAGCACAATTCTGGTAGGCCTGTGGTACAGGTAAAGCTGATACACAGAGTAGGACAACTCTGGCAGTCCTGATACACAGAGTAGGACAATTCTGGTAGACCTGTGGTGCAGGTAAAGCTGATACGCAGAATAGCACAATTCTGGTAGGCCTGTGGTGCAGGTAAAGATGATACTCAGAGTAGTTCAAATCTGATAGGCCTGTGGTGCAGGTAAAGCTGATACACAGAGTAGCACAACATTGGCAGGCCTTTGGTGCAGTTAACGATGATACTCAGAGTAGGACAACTCTGGCAGGCATGTGTGCAGGTATAGCTGATACACAGAGTAGGACAACTCTGCCAGGCCTTTGGTGCAGGTAACAATGATACTCAGAGTAGGTCAAATCTGGTAGGCCTGTGGTGCAGGTAAAGCTGATTCACAGAGTAGGACAACTCTGGCAGGCCTTTGGTGCAGGTAAAGATGATATTCAAAGTAGGTCAAATCTGGTAGGCCTGTGGTGCTGGTAAAGCTGATACACAGAGTAGGACAAATCTGGCAGGCCTTTGGTGCAAGTAAAGATGATACTCAGAGTAGGTCAACTCTTGTAGGCCTGTGGTGCAGGTAAAGCTGATATACAGAGTAGGACAACTCTAGCAGGCCTGTGGTGCAGGTAAAGCTGATACACAGAGTGGGACAACTCTAGTAGTCTTGTGGTGCAGGTAAAGCTGATACAAAGAGTAGGGCAACTCTGGTAGTCCTGTGGTGCAGGTAAAGCTGATACACAGAGTAGGGCAACTCTGGTAGGCCTGTGGTGCAGATAAAGCTGGTACACAGAGCAGCACAACTCTGGCAGGCCAGTGGTGCAGGTAAAGTTGATACTCAGAGTAGGTCAACTCTGGTAGGCCTGTGGTGCAGGTAAAGATGATAGAGGGTTTAGGACAACTCTGGCAGGCCTGTGGTACTTGTACACAGAGTAGGGCTACTCTGGGAGACCGGTGTTGCAGGTAATATTGATACACATACTAGGATAGCTCTGAAAGGACTGTGGTACTGGTAAAGCTGATACAAAGAGTTAGTCAATTCTGGCAGGCCTTTGGTGCAGGTAAAGATCATACTCCCAGTAGGACAATTCTGGTAGGCCTGTGGCGCAGGTAAAGCTGATACACAGAGTAGCACAACTCTGGTAGGTCTGTGGTGCAGGTAAAGATGATACTCAGAGTCGGTCAAATCTGGTAGGCCTGTGGTGCAGGTAATGCTGATACATAGAGTAGGACAATTGTGGTAGACCTTTGGTGCAGGTAAAGCTGATACACAGTGTAGCACAATTCTTTTAGGCCTGTGGTGTAGGTAAGGCTGATACACAGAGTAGGCCAACTCTGGCAGGCCTTTGGTGCAGGTAACGATGATACTCAGAGTAGGACAACTCTGGCAGGCATGTGGTGCAGGTACAGCTGATACACAGAGTAGGCCAACTCTGGCAGGCCTTTGGTGCAGGTAAAGATGATATTTAGAGTAGGTCAAATCTGGTAGGCCTGTGGTGCAAGTAAAGCTGATACACAGAGTAGGACAATTCTGGTAGACCTGTGGTGCTGGTAAAGCTGATACGCAGTGTAGCACAATTCTGGTAGGCCTGTGGTGCAGGTAAAGCTGATACACAGAGTAGGACAACTCTGGCAGTCCTTTGGTGCAGGTAAAGATGATACTCAAAGTAGGTCAACTCTGGTAGGCCTTTGGTGCAGATAAAGATGATACTCAGAGTAGGTAAACTCTAGCAGGCCTGTGGTGCAGGTAAATATGATAGGGTATTAGGACAACTCTGGCAGGCCTGTGGTGCAGGTAAAGCTGATACTCAGAGTCGGTCAACTCTGGTAGGCCTGTGGTGCAGGTAAAGCTGATACACAGAGTAGGACAATTCTGGTAGACCTGTGGTGCAGGTAAAGCTGATACGCAGAATAGCACAATTCTGGTAGGCCTGTGGTGCAGGTAATGATGATACTCAAAGTAGGACAACTCTGGCAGGAATGTGGTGCAGGTATAGCTGATATACAGAGTAGGACAACTCTGGCAGGCCTTTGGTGCAGGTAACGATGATACTCAGAGGAGGTCAAATCTGGTAGGTCTGTGGTGCAGGTAAAGCTGATTCACAGAGTAGGACAACTCTGGCAGGCCTTTGGTGCAGGTAAATATGATATTCAGAGTAGGTCAAATCTGGTAGGCCTGTGGTGCTGGTAAAGCTGATTCACAGAGTAGGACAACTCTGGCAGGCCTTTGGTGCAGGTAAATATGATATTCAGAGTAGGTCAACTCTTGTAGGCCTGTGGTGCAGGTAAAGCTGATACACAGAGTAGGGCAACTCTGGTAGGCCTGTGGTGCAGATAAAGCTGATACACAGAGTAGGTCAACTCTGGTATGCCTGTGGTGCAGGTAAAGATGATAGAGGGTTTAGGACAACTCTGGCAGGCCTGTGCTACTTGTAAAGCTGGTTCACAGAGTAGGGAAACTCTGGGATGCCGGTGTTGCAGGTAAAGTTGGTACACATACTAGGAAAGCTCTGAAAGGACTGTGGTACTGGTAAATCTGATACAAAGAGTTAGTCAATTCTGGCAGGCCTTTGGTGCAGGTAAAGATCATACTCCCAGTAGGACAATTCTGGTAGGCCTGTGGTGCAGGTAAAGCTGATACACAGAGTAGCACAACTCTGGCAGGCCTTTGGTGCAGGTAAAGATGATACTCAGAGTCGGTCAAATCTGGTAGGCCTGTGGTGCAGGTAATGCTGATACACAGAGTAGGACAATTGTGGTAGACCTTTGGTGCAGGTAAAGCCTATACACAGTGTAGCACAATTATTTTAGGCCTGTGGTGCAGGTAAGGCTGATACTCAGAGTAGTTCAAATCTGGTAGGCCTGTGGTGCAGGTAAAGCTGATACACAGAGTAGGCCAACTCTGCAGGCCTTTGGTACAGGTAACGATGATACTCAGAAAAGGACAACTCTGGCAGGCATGTGGTGCAGGTATAGCTGATAACAGAGTAGGACAACTCTGGCAGTGCAGGTAACGATGATATTCAGAGGAGGTCAAATCTGGTAGGCCTGTGGTGCAGGTAAAGATGATAGAGGGTTTAGGACAACTCTGGCAGGCCTGTGGTGCAGGTAAAGATGATACTCAGAGTCGGTCAAATCTGGTAGGCCTGTGGTGCAGGTAAAGCTGGTACACAGAGTAGCACAACTCTGGTAGGCCTTTGGTGCAGGTAAAGATGATAGAGGGTTTAGGACAACTCTGGCAGGCCTGTGGTACTTGTAAAGCTGGTACACAGAGCAGGGCAACTCTGGGAGGCCGGTGTTGCAGGTAAAGTTGGTACACATACTAGGAAAGCTCTGAAAGGACTGGGGTACTGGTAAAGTTGATACAAAGAGTTAGTCAATTCTGGCAGGCCTTTGGTGCAGGTAAAGATCATACTCCGAGTAGGACAACTCTGGTAGGCTTGTGGTGCAAGTAAAGATGATATTCAGAGTCGGTCAAATCTGGTAGGCCTGTGGTGCAGGTAAAGCTGATACACAGAGTTGGACAATTTTGGCAGGCCTTTGGTGCAGGTAAAGATGATATTTAGAGTAGGTCAAATCTGGTAGGCCTGTGGTGCAGGTAAAGCTGATACACAGAGTAGGTCAACTCTGGTAGGCCTGTGGTGTAGGTAAAGCTGATACACAGAGTAGGACAACTTTGGCAGGCCTTTGGTGCAGGTAAAGATGATACTCAGAGTAGGTCAACTATGGTAGGCCTGTGGTGCAGGTAAAGCTGATACACAGAGTAGGACAACTCTGGCAGGCCTTTGGTGAAGATAAAGATGATACTCAGAGTAGGTAAACTCTGGCAGGTCTGTGGTGCAGGTAAAGATAATAGAGGGATTAGGACAACTCTGGCAGGCCTGTGGTGCAGGTAAAGATGATACTCAGAGTAGGTCAACTCTGGTAGGCCTGTGGTGCAGGTAAAGCTGATACACAGAGTAGGACAATTCTGGTAGACCTGTGGTGCAGGTAAAGCTGATACGCAGTGTAGCACAATTCTGGTAGGCCAGTGGTGCAGGTAAAGCTGATACACAGAGTAGGACAACTCTGGCAGTCCTTTGGTGCAGGTAAAGATGATACTCAGAGTAGGTCAACTCTGGTAGGCCTTTGGTGCAGATAAAGATGATACTCAGAGTAGGTAAACTCTAGCAGGCCTGTGGTGCAGGTAAAGATGATAGGGGATTACGACAACTCTGGCAGGCCTGTGGTGCAGGTAAAGCTTATACTCAGAGTAGGTCAACTCTGGTAGGCCTGTGGTGCAGGTAAAGCTGATACACAGAGAAGGACAATTCTGGTAGACCTGTGGTGCAGGTAAAGCTGATACGCAGAATAGCACAATTCTGGTAGGCCTGTGGTGCAGGTAATGATGATACTCAGAGTAGGACAACTCTGTCAGGCATGTGGTGCAGGTATAGCTGATACACAGAGTAGGACAACTCTGGCAGGCCTTTGGTGCAGGTAACGATGATACTCAGAGGAGGTCAAATCTGGTAGGCCTGTGGTGCAGGTAAAGCTGATTCACAGAGTAGGACAACTCTGGCAGGCCTTTGGTGCAGGTAAAGATGATATTCAGAGTAGGTCAAATCTGGTAGGCCTGTGGTGCTGGTAAAGCTGATACACAGAGTAGGACAAATCTGGCAGGCCTTTGGTGCAAGTAAAGATGATACTCAGAGTAGGTCAACTCTTGTAGGCCTGTGGTGCAGGTAAAGCTGATACACAGAGTAGGGCAACTCTGGTAGGCCTGTGGTGCAGATAAAGCTGATACACAGAGTAGGTCAAATCTGGTAGGCCTGTGGTGCTGGTAAAGCTGATACACAGAGTAGGGCAACTCTGGTAGGCCTGTGGTGCAGGTAAAGCTGATACACAGAGTAGGTCAACTCTGGTAGGCCTGTGGTTCAGGTAAAGATGATAGAGGGTTTAGGACATCTCTGGCAGGCCTGTGCTACTTGTAAAGCTGGTTCACAGAGTAGGGCAACTCTGGGATGCCGGTGTTGCAGCTAAAGTTGGTACACATACTAGAAAAGCTCTGAAAGGACTGTGGTACTGGTAAATCTGATACAAAGAGTTAGTCAATTCTGGCAGGCCTTTGGTGCCGGTAAAGATCATACTCCCAGTAGGACAATTCTGGTAGGCCTATGGTGCAGGTAAAGCTGATACGCAGAGTAGCACAACTCTGGTAGTTCTGTGGTGCAGGTAAAGACGATACTCAGAGTCGGTCAAATCTGGTAGGCCTGTGGTGCAGGTAAAGCTGATACACAGAGTAGCACAACTCTGGCAGGCCTTTGGTGCAGGTAAAGATGATACTCAGAGTAGGTCAACTCTGGTAGGCCTTTGGTGCAGATAAAGCTGATACACAGTGTAGCACAACTCTGGCAGGCCTTTGGTGCAGGTAAAGATGATACTCAGAGTAGGTCAACTCTGGTAGGTCTGTGGTGCAAGTAAAGCTTATACACAGAGTAGGACAACTCTAGCAGGCCTTTGGTGCAGGTAAAGATGATACTCAGAGTAGGTGAACTCTGGGAGGCCTGTAGTGTAGGTAAAACTGATGCACAAAGTAGGACAACTCCGGCAGGCCTTTGGTGCAGGTAAAGATAATATTTAGAGTAGGTAAACTCTGGCAGGTCTGTGGTACAGGTAAAAATGATAGAGGGATTAGGACAACTCTGGCAGGCCTGTGGTGCAGGTAAAGATGATACTTAGAGTAGGTCAACTCTGGTAGGCCTGTGGTGCAGGTAAAGCTGATACACAGAGTAGGACAATTCTGGTAGACCTGTGGTGCAGGTAAAGCTGATACGCAGTGTAGCACAATTCTGGTAGGCCTGTGGTGCAGGTAACGATGATACTCAGAGTAGCACAACTCTGGCAGGCATGTGGTGCAGGTATAGCTTATACACAGAGTAGGACAACTCTGGCAGGCCTTTGGTGCAGGTAACGATGATACTCAGAGGAGGTCATATCTGGTAGGCCTGTGGTGCTGGTAAAGCTGATTCACAGAGTAGGACAACTCTGGCAGGCCTTTGGTGCAAGTAAAGATTATACTCAGAGTAGGTCAACTCTTGTAGGCCTGTGGTGCAGGTAAAGCTGATACACAGAGTAGGACAACTCTAGCAGGCCTGTGGTGCAGGTAAAGCTGATACAAAGAGTTAGTCAATTCTGGCAGGCCTTTGGTGCAGGTAAAGATCATACTCCCAGTAGAACAATTCTGGTAGGCCTGTGGTGCAGGTAAAGCTGATATGCAGAGTAGCACAACTCTGGTAGGTCTGTGGTGCAGGTAAAGATGATACTCAGAGTCGGTCAAATCTGGTAGGCCTGTGGTGCAGGTAAAGCTGATACACAGAGTAGGACAACTCTGGCAGGCCTTTGGTGCAGGTAAAGATAATATTCAGAGTAGGTCAAATCTGGTAGGCCTGTGGTGCTGGTAAAGCTGATACACAGAGTAGGACAACTCTGGCAGGCCTTTGGTGCAGGTAAAGATGATACTCAGAGTAGGTGAACTCTGGGAGGCCTGTGGTGTAAGTAAAGCTGTTACACAAAGTGGGACAACTCTGGCAGGCCTTTGGTGCAGGTAAAGATGATATTTAGTGTAGGTAAACTCTGGCAGGTCTATTGTGCAGGTAAAGATGATAGAGGGATTAGGACAACTCTGGCAGGCCTTTGGTGCAGGTAAAGATGATATTCAGAGTAGGTCAAATCTGGTAGGCCTGTGGTGCTGGTAAAGCTGATACACAGAGTAGGACAAATCTGGCAGGCCTTTGGTGCAAGTAAAGATGATACTCAGAGTAGGTCAACTCTGGTAGGCCTGTGGTGCAGGTAAAGCTGATACACAGAGTAGGGCAACTCTGGTAGGCCTGTGGTGCAGGTAAAGCTGATACACAGAGTAGGTCAACTCTGGTAGGCCTGTGGTGCAGGTAAAGATGATAGAGGGTTTAGGACAACTCTGGCAGGCCTGTGGTACTTGTAAAGCTGGTACACAGAGCAGGGCAACTCTGGGAGGCCGGTGTTGCAGGTAAAGTTGGTACACATACTAGGAAAGCTCTGAAAGGACTGGGGTACTTTTAAAGTTAATACAAAGAGTTAGTCAATTCTGGCAGGCCTTTGGTGCAGGTAAAGATCATACTCCGAGCAGGACAACTCTGGTAGGCTTGTGGTGCAGGTAAAGATGATACTCAGAGTCGGTCAAATCTGGTAGGCCTGTGGTGCAGGTAAAGCTGATACACAGAGTTGGACAATTTTGGCAGGCCTTTGGTGCAGGTAAATATGATATTTAGAGTAGGTCAAATCTGGTAGGCCTGTGGTGCAGGTAAAGCTGATACACAGAGTAGATCAAATCTGGTAGGCCTGTGGTGTAGGTAAAGCTGATACACAGAGTAGGACAACTTTGGCAGGCCTTTGGTGCAGGTAAAGATGATACTCAGAGTAGGTCAACTCTGGTAGGCCTGTGGTGCAGGTAAAGCTGATACACAGAGTAGGACAACTCTGGCAGGACTTTAGTGCAGATAAAGATGATACTCAGAGTAGGTAAACTCTGGCAGGTCTGTGGTGCAGGTAAAGATAATGGAGGGATTAGGACAACTCTGGAAGGCCTGTGGTGCAGGTAAAGATGATATTCAGAGTAGGTCAACTCTGGTAGGCCTGTGGTGCAGGTAAAGCTGATACACAGAGTAGGACAATTCTGGTAGACCTGTGGTGCAGGTAAAGCTGATACGCAGTGTAGCACAATTCTGGTAGGCCTGTGGTGCAGGTAAAGCTGATACACAGAGTAGGACAACTCTGGCAGTCCTTTGGTGCAGGTAAAGATGATACTCAGAGTAGGTCAACTCTGGTAGGCCTTTGGTGCAGATAAAGATGATACTCAGAGTAGGTAAACTCTAGCAGGCCTGTGGTGCAGGTAAAGATGATAGGGGATTAGGACAACTCTGGCAGGCCTGTGGTGCAGGTAAAGCTGATACTCAAAGTAGGTCAACTCTGGTAGGCCTGTGGTGCAGGTAAAGCTGATACACAGAGAAGGACAATTCTGGTAGACCTGTGGTGCAGGTAAAGCTGATACGCAGAATAGCACAATTCTGGTAGGCCTGTGGTGCAGGTAATGATGATACTCAGAGTAGGACAACTCTGGCAGGCATGTGGTGCAGGTATAGCTGATACACAGAGTAGGACAACTCTGGCAGGCCTTTGGTGCAGGTAACGATGATACTCAGAGGAGGTCAAATCTGGTAGGCCTGTGGTGCAGGTAAAGCTGATTCACAGAGTAGGACAACTCTGGCAGGCCTTTGGTGCAGGTAAAGATGATATTCAGAGTAGGTCAAATCTGGTAGGCCTGTGGTGCTGGTAAAGCTGATACACAGAGTAGGACAAATCTGGCAGGCCTTTGGTGCAAGTAAAGATGATACTCAGAGTAGGTCAACTCTTGTAGGCCTGTGGTGCAGGTAAAGCTGATACACAGAGTAGGGCAACTCTGGTAGGCCTTTGGTGCAGATAAAGCTGATACACAGAGTAGGTCAACTCTGGTATGCCTGTGGTGCAGGTAAAGATGATAGAGGGTTTAGGACAACTCTGGCAGGCCTGTGCTACTTGTAAAGCTGGTTCACAGAGTAGGGCAACTCTGGGATGCCGGTGTTGCAGGTAAAGTTGGTACACATACTAGGAAAGCTCTGAAAGGACTGTGGTACTGGTAAATCTGATACAAAGAGTTAGTCAATTCTGGCAGGCCTTTGGTGCCGGTAAAGATCATACTCCCAGTAGGACAATTCTGGTAGGCCTATAGTGCAGGTAAAGCTGATACGCAGAGTAGCACAACTCTGGTAGTTCTGTGGTGCAGGTAAAGACGATACTCAGAGTCGGTCAAATCTGGTAGGCCTGTGGTGCAGGTTAAGCTGATACACAGAGTAGCACAACTCTGGCAGGCCTTTGGTGCAGGTAAAGATGATACTCAGAGTAGGTCAACTCTGGTAGGCCTTTGGTGCAGATAAAGCTGATACACAGAGTAGCACAACTCTGGAAGGCCTTTGGTGCAGGTAAAGATGATACTCAGAGTAGGTCAACTCTGGTAGGTCTGTGGTGCAAGTAAAGCTTATACACAGAGTAGGACAACTCTAGCAGGCCTTTGGTGCAGGTAAAGATGATACTCAGAGTAGGTGAACTCTGGGAGGCCTGTAGTGTAGGTAAAACTGATGCACAAAGTAGGACAACTCTAGCAGGCCTTTGGTGCAGGTAAAGATGATACTTAGAGTAGGTCAACTCTGGTAGGCCTGTGGTGCAGGTAAAGCTGATACACAGAGTAGGACAATTCTGGTAGACCTGTTGTGCAGGTAAAGCTGATACGCAGTGTAGCACAATTCTGGTAGGCCTGTGGTGCAGGTAACGATGATACTCAGAGTAGCACAACTCTGGCAGGCATGTGGTGCAGGTATAGCTGATACACAGAGTAGGACAACTCTGGCAGGCCTTTGGTGCATGTAACGATGATACTCAGAGGAGGTCATATCTCGTAGGCCTGTGGTGCAGGTAAAGCTGATACACAGAGTAGGACAACTCTAGCAGGCCTGTAGTGCAGGTAAAGCTGATACAAAGAGTTAGTCAATTCTGGCAGGTCCTTTGGTGCAGGTAAAGATCATACTCCCAGTAGGACAATTCTGGTAGGCCTGTGGTGCAGGTAAAGCTGATACGCAGAGTAGCACATTTCTGGTAGGTCTGTGGTGCAGGTAAAGATGATACTCAGAGTCGGTCAAATCTGGTAGGCCTGTGGTGCAGGTAAAGCAGGTACACAGAGTAGGACAACTCTGGCAGGCCTTTGGTGCAGGTAAAGATGATACTCAGAGTATTTGAACTCTGGGAGGCCTGTGGTGTAAGTAAAGCTGTTACACAAAGTGGGACAACTCTGGCAGGTAAAGATGATATTTAGTGTAGGTAAACTCTGGCAGGTCTGTTGTGCAGGTAAAGATGATAGAGGGATTAGGACAACTCTGGCAGGCCTTTGGTGCAGGTAAAGATGATATTCAGAGTAGGTCAAATCTGGAAGGCCTGTGGTGCTGGTAAAGCTGATACACAGAGTAGGACAAATCTGGCAGGCCTTTGGTGCAAGTAAAGATGATACTCAGAGTAGGTCAACTCTTGTAGGCCTGTGGTGCAGGTAAAGCTGATACACAGAGTAGGGCAACTCTGGTAGGCCTGTGGTGCAGGTAAAGCTGATACACAGAGTAGGTCAACTCTGGTAGGCCTGTGGTGCAGGTAAAGATGATAGAGGGTTTAGGACAACTCTGGTAGGCCTGTGGTACTTGTAAAGCTGGTACACAGAGTAGGGCAACTCTGGGAAGCCGGTGTTGCAGGTAAAGTTGGTACACATACTAGGAAAGCTCTGAAAAGACTGTGGTACTGGTAAATCTGATACAAAGAGTTAGTCATGTCAAGGTATATGTGAGATTAATAAATATATATTTTGATCATATATTTCAAGATTAATAAATCTGTATCTTTGATCAGATATTTTCACTGATCAGTTGAAAATAACTCATTGCATTCAGAAGAACTGACTAAACAGACAGGTTTGGTTCTACCCCCACTTCTTCAATTACACAGGAAACTCCTAAGGATTACTTCAAAAGAATCATTCCTAGCTAAAGTGTGAACTTGAAGCCCTTACCAAATTTGCTATAATCAACTTACAGTTTGAGAAAGGATGAGTCATAAAAGGCAAATTAAGGGGATAAGATTGTCAGATAGGTGACACCACACAAAATATACGGAGACGAAATGTCTGAATTATACTTTTGGAACTGATCAAAATCATAGAGAAACAGCTTTTATACACATAGGTGTTAATTATTCCCTTACATCAAATACACATCTGCACTGCTGGCTAAACAGGAAATATGTTGACCCCATGTGGAGCAGTAGAGGCCTTGAAAAACACAGACAAATGCTAAGGTGTGACTCTGGAAGCTCACATAAGCAGGCAGCAAATAGACATCAATTTATTTATTTTCTTTCTGTTTGAATGCATGCCTCAGAATGTATCAAATATAGAAATTGAAAATTGTCTAATTCTCTATTATTACATGGATATTTACTAAGCTTGGGAGGTAACTGTTTTAGTCAGTCAAAAATGTGTAATAACCTCTGTTTTGTCTATATTTTTCAGACAGATAATCTTAAATCTACATAGAAATGAATGTGCATATATATGTGTATATATATATATATATATATATATATATATGTTTTGAAAACATAAAAGATCTTACTTAACCTCTGTGTTTTTAAGAATATAAATAAATACTTGTAGACCTGGAAAGAAATAATTAATGACACTTATTATTTTATTTCAGATGGAATGCCGGCATGAAATGAAATATCATATCATATGAATGTGCAATAAATGTTTATAACGTTTCAAATACATCTTTTAAAATATAGTGAGATGAAGATATAGAAGTTACTTTGATGTGATATGACTATGAGATATAAATTTTCTGTTAGGCTAAATGAAATATAAATTATTTTAATATAATGTTAGATATATGTGATGTTTCATATCAAAACGATCAGGAAATTAATCTGATGCCGCTTCACCTATAATTGATATTGGGAGAGACTGGTGCAAGAAATTATGGCAGTTATTATACATTTTAAAGAAAGATGTTTTAATGTATAACTGTATTTCTTTGTCATGCTGCATTTATTTGTACTGTCTAATTGTAATGCTGCCACCCGGTGTTATGTTGAGAGAACTACAGCCAGAAAGCCTTTTGGCTGTTAAATATAAGATAATCCAATGAAAAGGGACAAGGCCGTGGGCGTTTCCAATATTCACCAATGACTGATAAATAATCAAAAAGGGGAGGGGTGAAATCAGATGATTAAAACCCCAGCATAGAGGCTAAGAAGGGGGTGGTTGTGTTGACTGATCCAGAAAGGAGTAACTGCTGCAGTTATTAATCAAAAGCACACACCTACCATTGGACTCCATATGCTTTACCCCAATTTTGAATTTCTGAGGTGAATTGGACCTGTTAAGAAATATTGGAAACTGGATTGCTGTTTATTTGGGTGATGTATACAAGTTTTTTGTAAGATAAGTTATAAGCATAGCCACTACAGTAAAATTACAATTTTTGAATTGGAAAGAACAAATTGGGCTTTTAGATTGTAGTATATAACCTTAAATAGCTCTTAGCCTGCCTGTTTGTATGCAAGCATTTAAAGTAAACATTTATTATTGCCGTATGTAGCAGAGTTAGGGAAATATTTCAAGTTAGCATTTCATAGCCTATGTATTGTTATACTAATCCCAATCCTAAATTGTTTATCTATGCAAATATATAATAATAATTCAGAAGTGTATATTGTATTTCAAATTGCTAGTCACAGCCTATATATTGTATTGTTGTTTAAATCTGTATCTGATTGGCTAAGTAACTCATCTATGCAAGTTCTGATATTGTCAGTTAATTTTGTATTAGGATAAATTGCAGTTAAATAGCAGAATATATATATTATCCTATTGTTTTATAAACACTGTTTAGAATTGTATTGCTTGGATGTTAAAGGTTTTTAGTCCCATTGTGTTAAATAAATAAAAGGCTGAATTGTGAAGGTATATTTTTCTGGGTTTTGTAAGAAGGATAGCATATCTTAATAGTCGGTTTTCAAACGCATATAAATTTATTTCATATTTCTTTTATTGCAAATATATTTCAAAAATGTTCATGGATATTAACTAAATAAAAGAATTCAGGTATTTATATTAATTGTATGGTCTAGTAGATGCATGGTTAATTAGGGTTTCTATTTTTTTTTTTATATTGTGTTTGTAACCCTGCCATAAACTGATTTATTATTTGGATAGCACTACTAAGGTTCTTATAAATATACTGACATAATAATTGGAGGCACTGTTCTGAAATTTAATAATATCCATCATAATTGATATAATATATTTGTAAGTAAATAGAAATTATTATAAAAGAGAAAAAAAAAAAAAAATCATATTTCGATATTAATATTTTGAAGATATAATTTTTTTTGAAAGGTTGAAATATTAATTTTCATATTTCGAGATTGACATTAATATCTTGAAATATAATTAAAGATTAATTTTGAAAAATTAATAAAAATATTAATTTTTCATATTTCAAAATTAATCAAAAATATTGATTTTTCATATTTTCAAAGTTAATCAAAAATATTAATTTTTCATATTTCGGAATATTAATTTTTCATATTTCAAAATTAATAATTTTTTTTTTGAAATATAAAATTTTTTCCTTCTCTCTTTTTATTGGCAAAAATTGTATTAGCGTTTTAGTTTAACTAAGTACTAAACCAATATAATAATGTCTGTAGCCAGAAGTGACTCATTTAATTCTATACATAGCAATGAAATTGGTCCCATAACCATACCTATTACTAAAGGTCAAGTCCTTAAGAAAGATATCTTAAGTTACCTTAAAGGGAAGTTTAATATTGCGGGTGAATTAAATGATTTTATGGATACGCTTGAAACTAGGGCTAAAAATATTACCGTTAATAATAATATGTGGAATGAAGAGAATGAATTCTTCCAGGAATTATTAATGATTAATCAATGCAAAGCTCCCATAAAGCGAGACGAACTAATACTAAAATCCTGGCCCCTTTTAATATGCATAATTGACGAAATGTCGTTTTGTGTCACAGACAAACGATTGCAAATACAGGAGCTAGAAAATAGTATTCGTTCCTCGCGCAGACGCGAAGAGGGTTTAAAAATAGCCAAAAATAAAATGGATGAATTTGCCCAAAACCTAACAGCCTTAGATAAGCATAATACAGACTTAATCGCACAGATACAAGATTTAAATAAACAGCTTGCGCAAAGCCAGAGAGAATTAAGCGATTTAAAAAGGTCATATCGCCATAATGAAAACCCCTATATTAGCAATGAGAATAATACAGATAATGCTAACTCCTTTAGCGAACGCGTCAGGGACGAGGTACGAAAATATATAGAACAACATAGACAAATGACCCCTAACGGGTCAGAAATAGATTTCCCAAATAGACAATCCCCTCAGGATGTAAATCCAGAGGACAGCTGTAGCGCAGCTGATGCGGGGGAGGGAAACTCTAACAGAGAATCCCAAAATAAGTCTGATAAAGTCTATGATTCCCATAAAATAATCACCTTCGTACAACGCGCAGTACCTATATTCTCCAATAAGGGAACAACATCTGTAATTGATCATTTACAGGCTTTTGAAAATGCGTTAGCTATAATGAATGTTACAAGTGAGAAATTGAAAATTGAATTTCTGCCTTGGGTATTTGACAGTAAGCATCACAAATTCTTTGCTTCACTAAAGGATATGAATATTCATTCCTGGAATGGGGTAAAACAACAATGCAGAAAAGAATTCGGGCAATATCGCACTAAAACTGCCGCGAAAATAGCGGTATATGGTTTAAAGTGTCGTGCGAATCAGAGTCCAATCGAATTCCTTTCTGTATTGAAAAATGCGTACAGTATGGCTGAAGATAATCCCAGATTTGATGGCTCAGAATTTGTAAATTTATTTTTTTAAGCCCTGCCTACACCCATCAAAATTAACTTAGCTAGAGATTTTGATGAGGACTGCTCATTGGAATGGCTGATCAAAGAGAGTACAAAATTATACTCTATTTAGCAGTCCAGTGAGCAGGGGGTTAAAAAGGAATCAAAACCCAAAATTGTAGCAGAAACTAGGGTGTCACCTAAACCCCTCAATTTGGAGTCTAAAAACAAAACTTATGCAGAGGTGGCCAGTCAAAACAGGCCATCTCCACAGAAGTTTAATTCCGCCCCTCCCCCTACACAGGTTGAGGCGCAGGGAGACTATAACCAAAGTGGGGGACATAATCAGGTGAATAATTACTCACAAAGAGAATACCCACCAAATAATTGGTATCCGTGCAAGGGTAGATACAATAGACGGCGAAGATATTCTCAGGGTAACCAGACACCCCAGGTATATAATGCTCCCCAAAATACTAATGCTGAACAAGCTGAACCCCAGGGGCAACCACGCCAGAATAGAAATAGTGGCCCTGATTCTGAGGGAACCCAATGGTCCAGGAATCAGTACAATGGGGCACCAAGAGATAGGCCCAGGGGTAGAGGTAACTTGTACAATCAGGTAGACATGCTGTTTACCCAGTTAAATCGGTTGAGCGAACAAATCGCTAATATGAGTCAAAAATCTACGACTCAGCAACCGAACAATACTTTTTTAGGGGTACAGCCAGTGATCAGCAGTGGACCACAGGCACAGTCATAAACCTGAGCATCACCTGAGGGGGAGGGGAGAGATGTACAAAATGTAATAATAAATATCAATGATACTAATCATGTTATCTCCCCACAGACCGGAAACGGACGATTTAGCCGTGATGACAAGCAACCTCATCCGGGAAAAATTAACAAAACTCTTCCCTTTCAGCTCTCTCCTAACCTTATCTCCACAGATGCAGTACAAAAGAATCCAGCCGACCCTGTCATAGAGGAAACAGGTAGGTATGAAGGTTCCTCTGCATCGAATGACACGGCGAATTCAGGTAACTCGTGGCGAAGCCCACAGATGTGTGAGAATGCCAATTTTATGTGTGAAATGGTAGAAACTGCAGGAAGATATTATGTATTAGTTGAGCTGCATGATTCAGTCTCCAACCCTATCAGGGGATTAATTGACACTGGGTCACAGGCAACTATCTTATCCCACAGGTACTACACACAGCTAAATGAGCTAACACCCCACAAACCTAAAATAAAAGAATTTGACGGTTCTCTAATAGGTGTTGGGGGTGACTCCCTAAAAGTCTACGGTACTGCCTGGTTAAAATTTAAATTGGGGAACAGGGTCATAAGACACCCTGTCATTATAGTGGATCTGCCAACTGATCGTTTAATTATTGGTAGTGATCTCCTGAAGCGATTAAGCACCATAATTGATTGCATAAATAATGTAATTTGGTCACAAGTTAAACGGCCTATCAATTATGAAAAATCTGGTATATCTTGCGCCCGACATAGCTGTCACGTGGTGGAAGAGAAACCAGATGCTGTGGAGATTCATTTCAGGAATAACTCTGCACCTGAAATCACTATTCTACAAATAGATGATCAGACTCCTTTTAGTGGCTCTGATGGTAATACTTTTAAAATATCACCTGGAAAGATAGCGAATATCTCCCTAGATGGTGATGTATTAACCATATCACTCCACAAGGGGGATCATAAAATCCCTAAGGGGGGAGACCACGCTCAATACCTCACAGGGATTGAGAGAGTTAAAGAGGATCTATTTATCCCTATACAAGTACATGACCTTGGTAAAACCAAGTATGCTAAAATAAACTTAAAACAGGAAGCTAGCTATATAAGCGAAGGTTTATTAGCGCAAATAGCTGAACCTAAAGTGATTAAATATCTTTCTCCCCAAGAACACTGTGTCAACGGCCTGGATGACAGGTCTGAAAGCTATAATATCACAGCTAAGTGCTTATTATCTATCTCTATTGGCAATAAGTCAGTGAAGCACCTGTTTTTAGTTTTAAATACTCCCCATAATCAAATATACATTGGCAATGATATCTTACATAGATATGCCATACAAATAGATTTGATTAATTCTTGCCTCTGGAGCAGGTTAAAGGGGGACCCTGGAGTATTTCAGGATGAAAATACAGCCCTGAAATCAAACCAGCAATTACCATATGCTGTGAATATGCAGGTATCTAGCAATGTTATAATTCCTGCTGGGGCTGATAAATTTCTTTTACCCTTACAGGTAAAGAGAGGTCAGAAATTAAAAACTTCTGAAACACTAATTTGCCTCTCCCATAGAATACAAAATCTGGGTGTCACAGTGACTTACACTCCTATGGTGAATATTGGAACTGTTCCAATACATATTGTTGTGCATAACATGACCCCACAGGATATAACATTATCCAAGGGAACCACCATAGGATATGCACTGGAATCAAGTTATTACACTTTTGGATTCCAGAATAATGTAATTGGGCTAATACCTGAAGGATACCTAACTGAAGAACAATTAATAGAACAATCCTTTGCATCCATGCCAGAGGGTCTATTTAATATTCAGTCTATTTATCCCTTCAGCTCAGAGGAAGGCATCTGTAAAATTGAAGAAGCCTCTCTAGTGTTTGATCAGCCAATCAAACAGCAAGATTACCCCAATACCCAGAGTCATGGGAGCAATGTAAACTATAATCAAGGGGATCTCACCTCTAGATTGGAAGAAGCCTATGAAATAGGACAGCCTGAAATCTTTCCAGGATTTCAGCAAATAGTCGAAGAGTAAATATCCTTAGCCAATGGCTGTTCTAGCGATGATGAACGCCAACAGCTGCGAGAACTCCTGATGGAGTGCAAGGATATTTTTGCTAAGGATTCTTATGACTGTGGTACTACAGACTTGCACATTGCAAGAATACAAACAGATCCCGATGCACCACCTGTATTTGTCAAACAATACAGACTTCCCTTAGCCTCATATGATTCTCTTGCAGAGATCATAAGGAATTTGGAAGAAAGAGGTATTATCAGACAGGTAAACAGCTCTTATAATAATCCTATTCTAGGTGTCCTTAAGCCCAATGGACAATGGCATTTGTGTGCTGACTTAAGACAGCTAAACAAATGAGTATACATGTCTGGCTGGCCTGTACCATACATTGACCAGTGCCTAGCACAAATGCAGGGATCCAAAATATTCACTGCCATTGATTGTGCACAGGGATATTGGACCATAAAGGTACATGAAGAGGACCAATATAAGCTAGCATTCTCCTTCCAAAAGGTCCAATATGCATTTCAAAGACTTCCTTTTGGATACATAAATTCTGGACATGAATTTGCTGTATTCATGCATAAGGCTATGCCTGATGCACTGGAAAGGGGGACCTTATCTTATGTTGATGATGTTTTAATCAAAAGCACAGACTTTGAAAAACACATCGCAGAGCTTAAACACGTCCTCAGCCAACTTAAAAGGGCAGGTGTCAAATTATCCCCACAAAAAGCTCAATGGTGCCGCACTCGTGTAAACTTCTTGGGACATGAAGTTACCTCTGAAGGATTAAATCCCCAAAAGAAAAAGGTGGAAGCTATAGTGAATTCTAAAAACCCAACTAACTTAAAGGAATTGAGATCATTCCTGGGTATGACAAATTATTCTCGCAAATTCATTGATAATTATGCGGAATTAGCTAAACCACTACTACTTCTTCTAAAGAAGGATGTGAAATGGCACTGGAGTGAGTCTCAAGATACAGCCATCAGAGAGCTGAAGAGAGAACTCACTCAAGCACCTTGCTTAGCGTACCCTGAAGGTGGTAAACCTTTCTTCTTAGAGACAGGTTACACAGATATAAGCATGAGTGCTGTTTTATACCAAAAGCATGATAATTTGAACAAAGCCATTGCTTATGCGAGCAAAAATCTATCCCCAGTAGAAATAAAATTTAGCGATTGTGAAAAAGCCCTCTTATCTACGGTATGGGCTTTACAAAATTTCCGCAGCTATATACAGGGCGAGAAAATTATTGTAGAAACGGCCCACCAGCCTTTGCTATATTTGCAAAGTGAGAGAATAAGAGATGGGAATTTGTCTAATAGCCGCATAACAGCGTGGACTCTTTCCTTGCAAGGCTGGCCATTAGAAATTCGCTACAAGCAGAATAAAAAGAATCCAGTCGCACAAGGGCTTGCTGAGCTCCACAACTGTACTGCTAGAGATCCTGGGGAAGAATTATCAGAAGATGATTTTCTGGAAGAACAATTGCTTTCCCCATATAAAATGTACAATGAGGAAAATTGCCAAACATTACCTTGGGTGTATGTTGATGGTTGTTCTTACCATGCCACTATTGATAATGAGTGCAGATTAGTCGCTGGCATTGGTATAACTGGGGCAAATGGATTCCCAAATATATCTATAGGTTTCAACATTGGACCAAGATCCAGTCAGGTTGCAGAACTAACTGCTGTTTTCAAAACCATTGAAATGGCTATTGAACATGGTATTCATGAATTTGTGATCATAACTGACTCGAATTATGTGCGTGACAGTTTTGTTGAATACCTGCCAACTTGGAAAAGAAATGGCATGCAGAAAAGCAATAACAAACCAGTCAAGCATGGCAAGTTGTTCTGCGAGATTGATAATCTGGTAGTATCAAATGATTTAACCATACACTGGAAAAAGACCAAGGGTCATGCCAGAGTTCTAGGTCCTGATAAGGAAGGCAATGACCTTGCGGACTCATTAGCCAAACAAGGAGCCATAACTGGAGAACTCCTTAATATTGACCACTTAATGGGTGCAATTCAGGTAGAAGCCATTACCAGAAACCAAGCAAAACAACAGAGTGAGCCTAACTTGGTACAATGGAGTAAGGATTCTCCTAGTGAGGACCTGATCACTAGTCAAAAAAAAGACCCCATTGTAGGCATCTTCTATAAACACATAGAAGATCCTGAAAGCAACCCCATCTCAAAAGATGATTGTATTGGCAAAGAAGATCTGAGAATCTTAATAAAATCTAAATCACAATTCAAATTACAGGATGGTTTGTTAATTAGAACCTCCAAAACTGGCATCCAGCAGTGGGTAGTACCCACCAAGTTCTGAGGTCTAATGCTTCAACATGCCCATGATGCTCCCACATCTGGTCATCGTGGTGCCAAACTCACGTATGAAATATTACGTGATTATGCTTTTTGGCCACACATGTTGAAAGATGTTCAAACCTACTGTCAAGGGTGTTTAATCTGCCCACAGTTCCAACCCACTGCACCAATGCATAGAGCGCCATTGCAGAAAAGGGGGATGGTAATGCCATGGTCAGATATACAAATTGATTTTATTGGCCCAGTAACAAGATCATCAAGAGGTAACAAATACATGTTAACCGTGACATGCCTGTTCACTAAATGGGTAGAGTGCATTAGCGCACCTAACAATAGTGCTGAAACATGTGCAGCATTGCTCATCAACCATGTATTTTCCAGATTTGGTTTGCCCCAAAGAATCGAATCAGATTGGGGGACCCACTTCACTAGCGAAGTGATGACCAAAATGTGGAAAATACTAGGGGTTAAAAGAAAGCTCCATATTGCTTATAGAGCTGCCTCAAGTGGTGGTGTAGAGCGTTACAACCAGTCCATTGTTAAAATCCTCAAAAAGTTTGTGAGTGAAACAGGTAAAGACTGGGATGTAAAACTACCTCTAGTCTTAATGGCATTAAGAGCAACTCCAAGTAATGCTACTAAGATGTCACCTTTTGAACTGATGACTGGTAGAAGAATGGTTCTACCTCAGCATCTGCTGTACCGTACATCAGACCAAAACTTGATAAATGCTGCCAATACACATCAATATGTGGAAAACCTAAGAAAGCACCTGCAATATGCCTTTGCATTTGCTCAAAGGAATTTAGAAAGAGCCGCAACTGCCACTAAAACCTATTATGATCTCAAAACATCCAAAAAGGAATATGAAATAAATGATAAAGTTTATCTTTATAACTTTGGAAGAGATCAGGTTAGGGAGAAGAAATTTCTTCCCTCATGGAAAGGTCCTTTCGTCATTACTGACAAAATATCTTCAGTGGCCTATAAAATACGGATCCCCAAAAATGAAAGTTTCATAGATAAATGGGTCCATATCAATCAATTGCGAGCGTGTCATCCCAGATCCCAACTACACTAAAGGCGTACTGTAGTTTAAAGATGCCTAACTGATAAACATGAAGGCTCAAAATAACAAACTTCCTACATAAGAGACTGTCTATGAGGTTTACGGCTGATCCTCATCAAATACCACTGACTTTAAGCCAATTCAAACACATGTGTCCTACATCTATTTGAAGTTGGAAGGGGGATTTATGTCAAGGTATATGTGAGATTAATAAATATATATTTTGATCATATATTTCAAGATTAATAAATCTGTATCTTTGATCAGATATTTTCACTGATCAGTAGAAAATAACTCATTGCATTCAGAAGAACTGACTAAACAGACAGGGTTGGTTCTACACCCACTTCTTCAATTACACAGGAAACTCCTAAGGATTACTTCAAAAGAATCATTCCTAGCTAAAGTGTGAACTTGAAGCCCTTACCAAATTTGCTATAATCAACTTACAGTTTGAGAAAGGATGAGTCATAAAAGGCAAATTAAGGGGATAAGATTGTCAGATAGGTGACACCACACAAAATATACGGAGACGAAATGTCTGAATTATACTTTTGGAACTGATCAAAATCATAGAGAAACAGCTTTTATACACATAGGTGTTAATTATTCCCTTACATCAAATACACATCTGCACTGCTGGCTAAACAGGAAATATGCTGTTTTAAAGACTTTTACAACTCCTCATGGATTGACCCCATGTGGAGCAGTAGAGGCCTTGAAAAACACAGACAAATGCTAAGGTGTGACTCTGGAAGCTCACATAAGCAGGCAGCAAATAGACATCAATTTATTTATTTTCTTTCTGTTTGAATGCATGCCTCAGAATGTATCAAATATAGAAATTGAAAATGGTCTAATTCTCTATTATTACATGGATATTTACTAAGCTTGGGAGGTAACTGTTTTAGTCAGTCAAAAATGTGTAATAACCTCTGTTTTGTCTATATTTTTCAGACAGATAATCTTAAATCTACATAGAAATGAATGTGCATATATATGTGTATATATATATATATGTTTTGAAAACATAAAAGATCTTACTTAACCTCTGTGTTTTTAAGAATATAAATAAATACTTGTAGACCTGGAAAGAAATAATTAATGACACTTATTATTTTATTTCAGATGGAATGCCGGCATGAAATGAAATATCATATCATATGAATGTGCAATAAATGTTTATAACGTTTCAAATACATCTTTTAAAATATAGTGAGATGAAGATATAGAAGTGACTTTGATGTGATATGACTATGAGATATAAATTTTCTGTTAGGCTAAATGAAATATAAATTATTTTAATATAATGTTAGATATATGTGATGTTTCATATCAAAACGATCAGGAAATTAATCTGATGCCGCTTCACCTATAATTGATATTGGGAGAGACTGGTGCAAGAAATTATGGCAGTTATTATACATTTTAAAGAAAGATGTTTTAATGTATAACTGTATTTCTTTGTCATGCTGCATTTATTTGTACTGTCTAATTGTAATGCTGCCACCCGGTGTTATGTTGAGAGAACTACAGCCAGAAAGCCTTTTGGCTGTTAAATATAAGATAATCCAATGAAAAGGGACAAGGCCTTGGGCGTTTCCAATATTCACCAATGACTGATAAATAATCAAAAAGGGGAGGGGTGAAATCAGATGATTAAAACCCCAGCATAGAGGCTAAGAAGGGGGTGGTTGTGTTGACTGATCCAGAAAGGAGTAACTGCTGCAGTTATTAATCAAAAGCACACACCTACCATTGGACTCCATATGTTTTACCCCAATTTTGAATTTCTGAGGTGAATTGGACCTGTTAAGAAATATTGGAAACTGGATTGCTGTTTATTTGGGTGATGTATACAAGTTTTTTGTAAGATAAGTTATAAGCATAGCCACTACAGTAAAATTAAAATTTTTGAATTGGAAAGAACAAATTGGGCTTTTAGATTGTAGTATATAACCTTAAATAGCTCTTAGCCTGCCTGTTTGTATGCAAGCATTTAAAGTAAACATTTATTATTGCCGTATGTAGCAGAGTTAAGGAAATATTTCAAGTTAGCATTTCATAGCCTATGTATTGTTATACTAATCCCAATCCTAAATTGTTTATCTATGCAAATATATAATAATAATTCAGAAGTGTATATTGTATTTCAAATTGCTAGTCACAGCCTATATATTGTATTGTTGTTTAAATCTGTGTCTGATTGGCTAAGTAACTCATCTATGCAAGTTCTGATATTGTCAGTTAATTTTGTATTAGGATAAATTGCAGTTAAATAGCAGAATATATATATTATCCTATTGTTTTATAAACACTGTTTAGAATTGTATTGCTTGGATGTTAAAGGTTTTTAGTCCCATTGTGTTAAATAAATAAAAGGCTGAATTGTGAAGGTATATTTTTCTGGGTTTTGTAAGAAGGATAGCATATCTTAATAGTCGGTTTTCAAACGCATATAAATTTATTTCATATTTCTTTTATTGCAAATATATTTCAAAAATGTTCATGGATATTAACTAAATAAAAGAATTCAGGTATTTATATTAATTGTATGGTCTAGTAGATGCATGGTTAATTAGGGTTTCTATTTTTTTTTTTTATATTGTGTTTGTAACCCTGCCATAAACTGATTTATTATTTGGATAGCACTACTAAGGTTCTTATAAATATACTGACAGTCAATTCTGGCAGGCCTTTGGTGTAGGTAAAGATCATACTCCCAGTAGGACAATTCTGGTAGGCCTGTGGTGCAGGTAAAGCTGATACGCAGAGTAGCACAACTCTGGTAGATCTGTGGTGCAGGTAAAGACGATACTCAGAGTCGGTCAAATCTGGTAGGCCTGTGGTGCAGGTGAAGCTGATACACAGAGTAGCACAACTCTGGCAGGCCTTTGGTGCAGGTAAAGATTATACTCAGAGTAAGTGAACTCTGGGAGGCCTGTGGTGTAGTTAAAGCTGATACACAAAGTAGGACAACTCTGGCAGGCCTTTGGTGCAGGTAAAGATGATATTTAGAGTAGGTAAACTCTGGCAGGTCTGTGGTGCAGGTAAAAATGATAGAGGGATTAGGACAACTCTGGCAGGCCTGTGGTGCAGGTAAAGATGATACTGAGAGTAGGTCAACTCTGGTAGGTCTGTGGTGCAAGTGAAGCTTATACACAGAGTAGAACAACTCTAGCAGGCTTTTGGTGCAGGTAAAGATGATACTCAGAGTAGGTGAACTCTGGGAGGCCTGTGGTGTAGTTAAAGCTGATACACAAAGTAGGACAACTCTGGCAGGCCTTTGGTGCAGGTAAAGATGATATTTAGAGTAGGTAAACTCTGGCAGGTCTGTGGTGCAGGTAAAAATGATAGAGGGATTAGGACAACTCTGACAGGCCTGTGGTGCAGGTAAAGATGATACTTAGAGTAGGTCAACTCTGGTAGGCCTGTGGTGCAGGCAAAGCTGATACACAGAGTAGGACAATTCTGGTAGACCTGTGGTGCAGGTAAAGCTGATACGCAGTGTATCACAATTCTGGTAGGTCTGTGTTGCAAGTAACGATGATACTCAGAGTAGGACAACTCTAGCAGGCATGTGGTGCAGGTATAGCTGATACACAGAGTAGGACAACTCTGGCACGACTTTGGTGCAGGTAAAGATCATACTCCCAGTAGGACAATTCTGGTAGGCCTGTGGTGCAGTTAAAGATAATACTCAGAGTAGTTCAAATCTGATAGGCCTGTGGTGCAGGTAAAGCTGATACACAGAGTAAGCCAACTCTGGCAGGCCTTTGGTGCAGTTAACGATGATACTCAGAGTAGGACAACTCTGGCAGGCCTTTGGTGCAGGTAACGATGATACTCAGAGGAGGTCAAATCTGGTAGGCCTGTGGTGCAGGTAAAGCTGATTCACAGAGTAGGACAACTCTGGCAGGCCTTTGGTGCAGGTAAAGATGATACTCAGAGTAGCACAACTCTGGTAGGTCTGTGGTGCAGTTAAAGATGATACTCAGAGTAGTTCAAATCTGATAGGCCTGTGGTGCAGGTAAAGCTGATACACAGAGTAAGCCAACTCTGGCAGGCCTTTGGTGCAGTTAACGATGATACTCAGAGTAGGACAACTCTGGCAGGCATGTGGAGCAGGTATAGCTGATACACAGAGTAGGGCAACTCTGGCAGGCCTTTGGTGCAGGTAACGATGATACTCAGAGGAGGTCAAATCTGGTAGGCCTGTGGTGCAGGTAAAGCTGATTCACAGAGTAGGACAACTCTGACAGGCCATTGGTGCAGGTAAAGATGATACTCAGAGTAGGTCAACTCTTGTAGGCCTGTGGTGCAGGCAAAGCTGATACACAGAGTAGGACAACTGTAGCAGGCCTGTGGTGCAGGTAAAGCTGATACAAAGATTTAGTCAATTCTGGCAGGCCTTTGGTGCAGGTAAAGATCATACTCCCAGTAGGACAATTCTGGTAGGCCTGTGGTGCAGGTAAAGCTGATACGCAGAGTAGCACAAATCTGGTAGGTCTGTGGTGCAGGTAAAGATGATACTCAGAGTCGGTCAAATCTGGTAGGCCTGTGGTGCTGGTAAAGCTGATTCACAGAGTAGGACAACTCTGGCAGGCCTTTGGTGCAGGTAAAGATGATATTCAGAGTAGGTCAAATCTGGTAGGCCTGTGGTGCTGGTAAAGCTGATACACAGAGTAGGACAAATCTGGCAGGCCTTTGGTGCAAGTAAAGATGATACTCAGAGTAGGTCAACTCTTTTTTGCCTGTGGTGCAGGTAAAGCTGATACACAGAGTAGGGCAACTATGGTAGGCCTGTGGTGCAGGTAAAGCTGATACGCAGAGTAGGTCAACTCTGGTAGGCCTGTGATGCAGGTAAAGATGATAGAGGGTTTAGGACAACTCTGGCAGTCCTGTGATACTTGGAAAGCTGGTACACAGAGTAGGGCAACTCTGGGATGCTGGTGTTGCAGGTAAAGTTGGTACACCTACTAGGAAAGCTCTGAAAGGACTGTGGTACTGGTAAATCTGATACAAAGAGTTAGTCAATTCTGGCAGGCCTTTGGTGCAGGTAAAGATCAAACTCCCAGTAGGACAATTCTGGTAGGCCTGTGGTGCAGGTAAAGCTGATACGCAGAGTAGCACAACTCTGGTAGACCTGTGGTGCAGGTAAAGCTGATACGCAGAATAGCACAATTCTGGTAGGCCTGTGGTGCAGTCAATGATGATATCGAAATTATGATATCTTACAGCGCTGCGTTTGGTGACCTCTTGCTCCTGTCTGCAGTGGGTCCCCCAAGATCACCCACTAGGTAAATAGGTTATATAGAATAAATAGAGAGGAGCGCCAAAAGAGGCAGGGTCTGATATGTGTATTGCTAGATCTTAGGTTCGTATAGCTTTGGCTTACTATTGGAATGGTCTCTGTGTGTATATCATAGAAATCAATCTAAAAGTGGGTTATGATATATATGACGCAAAATGTTTATTACAATTAACACGAAAAACGTATATAGGTTCATACAATAAAAACAGACGTTATATAATTAAAACAATAGGATGTACAGTTAAAATCATAAAATACAACCTTACAAATTAAAAACAATAATTAAGTACATGGATCCATGTGGCCACAATTCTAAGAAAACATGGCCTAGGGCAATCTAAAAGGTGAATATAGTTGACTGTATATAATATGGTAGGTTGTTTCACTGGCGTTTTTTGCACAGTGATGTGAGTACAAAAATGTTATTTTAACATAAGTACAAGAATGTCACTCTAAACATAATAATTGTGATAAATGTGTAGTGTAAAAAAGTGAGTATGGTGGTAAGATAGAAGAAAAATATATAAAAAATAATAATAGAAAAAATAATAAAAAACAGTTCCAAAATGAATTTGCAATAACTTGTCAGTGAGCACTTGAAATATACACCACAAATAAATACAAATACAAATGTGATCCAAAAGATGTGATCCAAAAATGTGTGTGTACAAAAGTGTAGGTGTGTAAAAAATGGTGTAAATAAAGAAAGGTAAAAATCTCAAATGCCTAAAAACCTTTTCTGCACAACTCAAAAATATTGTGAGCAACAAATATGTGTACAAATCGAACAATGTAGACTAAAAACTTCTGAGGTGTATATGTCCCTAGAGTTCAGTCCATATGATGAAATGTTCCTTTAAAATTCCTGAGTTGAAATCCTGAGTTGAAATCCTAAGGATGTATATAAGTTCAAGTTCTGTAGATGTATTGAAGATCCAATTGTAAAAAATAAAATTTATATAAAAAATATATGTGAAAGTGAAAATGTGAAAGTGTAATCCTATAAAAAGTGATGAGTTACAGGTTAAAAATAATGAAAAAATATAAAAAATGGAGATAAAAATAATGATACTCCGGAAATTCCTCAAGACCTGTCACGCCTTAGGATTTCAACTCAGGATTTCAACTCAGGAATTTTAAAGGAACATTTCATCATATGGACTGAACTCTAGGGACATATACACCTCAGAAGTTTTTAGTCTACATTGTTCGATTTGTACACATATTTGTTGCTCACAATATTTTTGAGTTGTGCAGAAAAGGTTTTTAGGCATTTGAGATTTTTACCTTTCTTTATTTACACCATTTTTTACACACCTACACTTTTGTACACACACATTTTTGGATCACATCTTTTGGATCACATTTGTATTTGTATTTATTTGTGGTGTATATTTCAAGTGCTCACTGACAAGTTATTGCAAATTCATTTTGGAACTGTTTTTTATTATTTTTTCTATTATTATTTTTTATATATTTTTCTTCTATCTTACCACCATACTCACTTTTTTACACTACACATTTATCACAATTATTATGTTTAGAGTGACATTCTTGTACTTATGTTAAAATAACATTTTTGTACTCACATCACTGTGCAAAAAACGCCAGTGAAACAACCTACCATATTATATACAGTCAACTATATTCACCTTTTAGATTGCCCTAGGCCATGTTTTCTTAGAATTGTGGCCACATGGATCCATGTACTTAATTATTGTTTTTAATTTGTAAGGTTGTATTTTATGATTTTAACTGTACATCCTATTGTTTTAATTATATAACGTCTGTTTTTATTGTATGAACCTATATACGTTTTTCGTGTTAATTGTAATAAACATTTTGCGTCATATATATCATAACCCACTTTTAGATTGATTTCTATGATATACACACAGAGACCATTCCAATAGTAAGCCAAAGCTATACGAACCTAAGATCTAGCAATACACATATCAGACCCTGCCTCTTTTGGCGCTCCTCTCTATTTATTCTATACAGTCAATGATGATACTCAGAGTAGTTCAAATCTGGTAGGCCTGTGGTGCAGGTAAAGATGATACACAGAACAGGCTAACTCTGGCAGGCCTTTGGTACAGTTAACGATGATACTCAGAGTAGGACAACTCTGGCAGGCATGTGGTGCAGGTATAGCTGATACACAGAGTAGGACAACTCTGGCAGGCCTTTGGTGCATGTAACGATGATACTCAGAGGAGGTCAAATCTGGTAGGCCTGTGGTGCTGGTAAAGCTGATTCACAGAGTAGGACAACTCTGGCAGGCCTTTGGTGCAGGTAAAGATGATATTCAGAGTAGGTCAAATCTGGTAGGCCTGTGGTGCTGGTAAAGCTGATACACAGAGTAGGACAAATCTGGCAGGCCTTTGGTGCAAGTAAAGATGATACTCAGAGTAGGTCAACTCTTTTTTGCCTGTGGTGCAGGTAAAGCTGATACACAGAGTAGGGTAACTCTGGTAGGCCTGTGGTGCAGGTAAAGCTGATACACAGAGTAGGTCAACTCTGGTAGGCCTGTGGTGTAGGTAAATATGATAGAGGGTTTAGGACAACTCTGGCAGGCCTGTTGTACTTGGAAAGCTGGTACACAGAGTAGGGAAACTCTGGGATGCTGGTGTTGCAGGTAAAGTTGATACACCTACTAGAAAAGCTCTGAAAGGACTGTGGTACTGGTAAATCTGATACAAAGAGTTAGTCAATTCTGGCAGGCCTTTGGTGCAGGTAAAGATCATACTCCCAGTAGGACAATTCTGGTAGGCCTGTGGTGCAGGTAAAGCTGATACGCAGAGTAGCACAACTCTGGTAGGTCTGTGGTGCAGGTAAAGATGATTCTCAGAGTCGGTCAAATCTGGTAGGCCTGTGGTGCAGGTAAAGCTGATACACAGAGTAGCACAACTCTGGCAGACCTTTGGTGCAGGTAAAGATGATACTCAGAGTAGCACAACTCTGGTAGGTCTGTGGTGCAGGTAAAGCTTATACACAGAGTAGGACTTCTCTAGCAGGCCTTTGGTGCAGGTAAAGATGATACTCAGAGTAGGTGAACTCTGGGAGGCCTGTGGTGTAGGTAAAGCTGATACACAAAGTAGGACAACTCTGGCAGGCCTTTGGTGCAGGTAAAGATGATATTCAGAGTAGGTCAAATCTGGTAAGCCTGTGGTGCTGGTATAGCTGATACACAGAGTAGGACAAATCTGGCAGGCCTTTGGTGCAAGTAAAGATGATACTCAGAGTAGGTCAACTCTTTTTTGCCTGTGGTGCAGGTAAAGCTGATACACAGAGTAGGTCAACTCTGGTAGGACTGTGGTGCAGGTAAAGATGATAGAGGGTTTAGGACAACTCTGGCAGTCCTGTGGTACTTGGAAAGCTGGTACACAGAGTAGGGCAACTCTGGGATGCTGGTGTTGCAGGTAAAGTTGGTACACCTACTAGGAAAGCTCTGAAAGGACTGTGGTACTGGTAAATCTGATACAAAGAGTTAGTCAATTCTGGCAGGCCTTTGGTGCAGGTAAAGATCATACTCCCAGTAGGACAATTCTGGTAGGCCTGTGGTGCAGGTAAAGCTGATACGCAGAGTAGCACAACTCTGGTAGACCTGTGGTGCAGGTAAAGCTGATACGCAGAATAGCACAATTCTGGTAGGCCTGTGGTGCAGGCAATGATGATACTCAGAGTAGTTCAAATCTGGTAGGCCTGTGGTGCAGGTAAAGATGATACACAGAGCAGGCTAACTCTGGCAGGCCTTTGGTACAGTTAACGATGATACTCAGAGTAGGACAACTCTGGCAGGCATGTGGTGCAGGTATAGCTGATACACAGAGTAGGACAACTCTGGCAGGCCTTTGGTGCAGGTAACGATGATACTCAGAGGAGGTCAAATCTGGTAGGCCTGTGGTGCTGGTAAAGCTGATTCACAGAGTAGGACAACTCTGGCAGGCCTTTGGTGCAGGTAAAGATGATATTCAGAGTAGGTCAAATCTGGTAGGCCTGTGGTGCTGGTAAAGCTGATACACAGAGTAGGACAAATCTGGCAGGCCTTTGGTGCAAGTAAAGATGACACTCAGAGTAGGTCAACTCTTTTTTGCCTGTGGTGCAGGTAAAGCTGATACACAGAGTAGGGCAACTCTGGTAGGCCTGTGGTGCAGGTAAAGCTGATACACAGAGTAGGTCAACTCTGGTAGGCCTGTGGTGCAGGTAAAGATGATAGAGGGTTTAGGACAACTCTGGCAGGCCTGTGGTACTTGGAAAGCTGGTACACAGAGTAGGGAAACTCTGGGATGCTGGTGTTGCAGGTAAAGTTGATACACCTACTAGAAAAGCTCTGAAAGGACTGTGGTACTGGTAAATCTGATACAAAGAGTTAGTCAATTCTGGCAGGCCTTTGGTGCAGGTAAAGATCATACTCCCAGTAGGACAATTCTGGTAGGCCTGTGGTGCAGGTAAAGCTGATACGCAGAGTAGCACAACTCTGGTAGGTCTGTGGTGCAGGTAAAGATAATACTCAGAGTCGGTCAAATCTGGTAGGCCTGTGGTGCAGGTAAAGCTGATACACAGAGTAGCACAACTCTGGCAGGCCTTTGGTGCAGGTAAAGATGATACTCAGAGAAGCAAAACTCTGGTAGGTCTGTGGTGCAGGTAAAGCTTATACACAGAGTAGGACAACTCTAGCAGGCCTTTGGTGCAGGTAAAGATGATACTCAGAGTAGGTGAACTCTGGGAGGCCTGTGGTGTAGGTAAAGCTGATACACAAAGTAGGACAACTCTGGCAGGCCTTTGGTGCAGGTAAAGATGATATTTAGAGTAGGTAAACTCTGGCAGGTCTGTGGTGCAGGTAAAAATTTTAGAGGGATTAGGACAACTCTGGCAGGCCAGTGGTGCAGGTAAAGATGATACTTAGAGTAGGTCAACTCTGGTAGGCCTGTGGTGCAGGTAAAGCTGATACACAGAGTAGGACAATTCTGGTAGACCTGTGGTGCAGGTAAAGCTGATACGCAGTGTAGCACAATTCTGTTAGGTCTGTGGTACAGGTAACGATGATACTCAGAGTAGGACAACTCTGGCAGGCATGAGGTGCAGGTGTAGCTGATACACAGAGTAGGACAACTCTGGCAGGCCTTTGGTGCAGGTAACGATGATACTCAGAGGAGGTCAATTCTGGTAGGCCTGTGGTGCTGGTAAAGCTGATTCACAGAGTAGGACAACTATGGCAGGCCTTTGGTGCAAGTAAAGATGATACTCAGAGTAGGTCAACTCTTGTAGGCCTGTGGTGCAGGTAAAGCTGATACACAGAGTAGGACAACTCTAGCAGGCCTGTGGTGCAGGTTAAGCTGATACAAAGAGTAGGTCAACTCTGGTAGGCCTGTGGTGCAGGTAAAGTTGATAGAGGGTTTAGGACAACTCTGGCAGGCCTGTGGTACTTGTAAAGCTTGTACACAGAGTAGGGCAACTCTGGGATGCTGGTGTTACAGGTAAAGTTTCTACACATACTAGGAAAGCTCTGAAAGGATTGTGGTACTGGTAAATCTGATACAAAGAGTTAGTCAATTCTGGCAGGCCTTTGGTGCAGGTAAAGATCATACTCCCAGTAGGACAATTCTGGTAGGCCTGTGGTGCAGGTAAAGCTGATACGCAGAGTAGCACAACTCTGGTAGACCTGTGGTGCAGGTAAAGCTGATACGCAGAATAGCACAATTCTGGTAGGCCTGTGGTGCAGTCAATGATGATACTCAGAGTAGTTCAAATCTGGTAGGCCTGTGGTGCAGGTAAAGATGATACACAGAGCAGGCTAACTCTGGCAGGCCTTTGGTACAGTTAACGATGATACTCAGAGTAGGACAACTCTGGCAGGCATGTGGTGCAGGTATAGCTGATACACAGAGTAGGACAACTCTGGCAGGCCTTTGGTGCAGGTAACGATGATACTCAGAGGAGGTCAAATCTGGTAGGCCTGTGGTGCTGGTAAAGCTGATTCACAGAGTAGGACAACTCTGGCAGGCCTTTGGTGCAGGTAAAGATGATATTCAGAGTAGGTCAAATCTGGTAGGCCTGTGGTGCTGGTAAAGCTGATACACAGAGTAGGACAAATCTGGCAGGCCTTTGGTGCAAGTAAAGATGATACTCAGAGTAGGTCAACTCTTTTTTGCCTGTGGTGCAGGTAAAGCTGATACACAGAGTAGGGCAACTCTGGTAGGCCTGTGGTGCAGGTAAAGCTGATACACAGAGTAGGTCAACTCTGGTAGGCCTGTGGTGCAGGTAAAGATGATAGAGGGTTTAGGACAACTCTGGCAGGCCTGTGGTACTTGGAAAGCTGGTACACAGAGTAGGGAAACTCTGGGATGCTGGTGTTGCAGGTAAAGTTGATACACCTACTAGAAAAGCTCTGAAAGGACTGTGGTACTGGTAAATATGATACAAAGAGTTAGTCAATTCTGGCAGGCCTTTGGTGCAGGTAAAGATCATACTTCCAGTAGGACAATTCTGGTAGGCCTGTGGTGCAGGTAAAGCTGATACGCAGAGTAGCACAACTCTGGTAGGTCTGTGGTGCAGGTAAAGATGATACTCAGAGTCGGTCAAATCTGGTAGGCCTGTGGTGCAGGTAAAGCTGATACACAGAGTAGCACAACTCTGGCAGGCCTTTGGTGCAGGTAAAGATGATACTCAGAGAAGCACAACTCTGGTAGGTCTGTGGTGCAGGTAAAGCTTATACACAGAGTAGGACAACTCTAGCAGGCCTTTGGTGCAGGTAAAGATGATACTCAGAGTAGGTGAACTCTGGGAGGCCTGTGGTGTAGGTAAAGCTGATACACAAAGTAGGACAACTCTGGCAGGCCTTTGGTGCAGGTAAAGATGATATTTAGAGTAGGTAAACTCTGGCAGGTCTGTGGTGCAGGTAAAAATTTTAGAGGGATTAGGACAACTCTGGTAGGCCAGTGGTGCAGGTAAAGATGATACTTAGAGTAGGTCAACTCTGGTAGGCCTGTGGTGCAGGTAAAGCTGATACACAGAGTAGGACAATTCTGGTAGACCTGTGGTGCAGGTAAAGCTGATACGCAGTGTAGCACAATTCTGTTAGGTCTGTGGTACAGGTAACGATGATACTCAGAGTAGGACAACTCTGGCAGGCATGAGGTGCAGGTATAGCTGATACACAGAGTAGGACAACTCTGGCAGGCCTTTGGTGCAGGTAACGATGATACTCAGAGGAGGTCAATTCTGGTAGGCCTGTGGTGCTGGTAAAGCTGATTCACAGAGTAGGACAACTATGGCAGGCCTTTGGTGCAAGTAAAGATGATACTCAGAGTAGGTCAACTCTTGTAGGCCTGTGGTGTAGGTAAAGCTGATACACAGAGTAGGACAACTTTGGCATGCCTTTGGTGCAGGTAAAGATGATATTTAGAGTAGGTCAAATCTGGTAGGCCTGTGGTGCAGGTAAAGCTGATACATAGAGTAGGTCAACTCTGGTATGCCTGTGGTGTAGGTAAAGCTGATACACAGAGTAGGACAACTTTGGCAGGCCTTTGGTGCAGGTAAAGATGATACTCAGAGTAGGTCAACTCTTGTAGGCCTGTGGTGCAGGTAAAGCTGATACACAGAGTAGGACAACTCTAGCAGGCCTGTGGTGCAGGTTAAGCTGATGCAAAGAGTAGGTCAACTCTGGTAGGCCTGTGTTGCAGGTAAAGATGATAGAGGGTTTAGGACAACTCTGGCAGGCCTGTGGTACTTGTAAAGCTTGTACACAGAGTAGGGCAACTCTGGGATGCCGGTGTTGCAGGTAAAGTTGCTACACATACTAGGAGAGCTCTGAAAGGATTGTGGTACTGGTAAATCTGATACAAAGAGTTAGTCAATTCTGGCAGGCCTATGGTGCAGGTAAAGATCATACTACTAGTAGGACAATTCTGGTAGGCCTGTGGTGCAGGTAAAGCTGATACGCAGAGTAGCACAACTCTGGTAGGTCTGTGGTGCAGGTAAAGACGATACTCAGAGTCGGTCAAATCTGGTAGGTCTGTGGTGCAGGTAAAGCTGATACATAGAGTAGCACAACTCTGGCAGGCCTTTGGTGCAGGTAAAGATGATACTCAGAGTAGGTCAACTCAGGTAGGTCTGTGATGAAAGTAAAGCTTATACACAGAGTAGGACAACTCTAGCAGGCCTTTGGTGCAGGTAAAGATGATATTCAGAGTAGGTGAACTCTGGGAGGCCTGTAGTGTAGGTAAAGCTGATACACAAAGTAGGACAACTCCGGCAGGCTTTTGGTGCAGGTAAAGATGCTATTTAGAGTAGGTAAACTCTGGCAGGTCTGTGGTGCAGGTAAAAATGATAGAGGGATTAGGACAACTCTGGCAGGCCTGTGGTGCAGGTAAAGATGATACTTAGAGTAGGTCAACTCTGGTAGGCCTGTGGTGCAGGCAAAGCTGATACACAGAGTAGGACAACTCTGGTAGGCCTGTGGTGCAGGTAAAGATGATAGAGGGTTTAGGACAACTCTGGCAGTCCTGTGGTACTTGGAAAGCTGGTACACAGAGTAGGGCAACTCTGGGATGCTGGTGTTGCAGGTAAAGTTGGTACACATACTAGGAAAGCTCTGAAAGGACTGTGGTACTGGTAAAGCTGATACAAAGAGTTAGTCAATTCTGGCAGGCCTTTGGTGCAGGTTAAGATCATACTCTCAGTAGGACAATTCTGGCAGGCCTGTGGTGCAGGTAAAGCTGATACGAAGAGTAGCACAACTCTGGTAGGTCTGTGGTGCAGGTAAAGATGATACTCAAAGTCGGTCAAATCTGGTAGGCCTGTGGTGCAGGTAAAGCTGATACACAGAGTAGCACAACTCTGGCAGGCCTTTGGTGCAGGTAAAGATGATACTCAGAGTAGGTCAACTCTGGTAGGTCTGTGGTGCAAGTAAAGCTTATACACAGAGTAGGACAACTCTAGCAGGCCTTTGGTGCAGGTAAAGATGATACTCAGAGTAGGTGAACTCTGGGAGGCCTGTGGTGTAGTTAAAGCTGATACACAAAGTAGGACAACTCTGGCAGGCCTTTGGTGCAAGTAAAGATGATATTTAGAGTAGGTAAACTCTGGCAGGTCTGTGGTGCAGGTAAAGATGATAGAGGGATTAGGACAACTCTGGCAGGCCTGTGGTGCAGGTAAAGGTGATACTCAGAGTAGGTCAACTCTGGTAGGCCAGTGGTGCAGGTAAAGCTGATACACAGAGTAGGACAATTCTGGTAGACCTGTGCTGCAGGTAAAGCTGATACGCAGTGTAGCACAATTCTGGTAGGCCTGTGGTGCAGGTAACGATGATACTCAGAGTAGGACAACTCTGGTAGGCATGTGGTGCAGGTAACGATGATACTCAGAGGAGGTCAAATCTGGAAGGCCTGTGGTGCAGGTAAAGCTGATTCACAGAGTAGGACAACTCTGGCAGGCCTGTGGTGCAGGTAAAGATGATATTCAGAGTAGGTCAAATCTGGTAGGCCTGTGGTGCAGGTAAAGCTGATACACCGAGTAGGACAACTCTAGCAGGCCTGTGGTGCAGGTAAAGCTGATACACAGATTAGGACAACTCTAGTAGTCCTGTGGTGCAGGTAAAGCTGATACACAGAGTAGGGCAACTCTGGTAGGCCTGTGGTGCAGGTAAAGCTGGTACACAGAGTAGCACAACTCTGGCAGTCCGGTGGTGCAGGTAAAGTTGATACTCAGAGTAGGTCAACTCTGGTAGGCCTGTGGTGCAGGTAAAGATGATAGAGGGTTTAGGACAACTCTGGCAGGCCTGTGGTAATTGGAAAGCTGGTACACAGAGTAGGGCAACTCTGGGAGGCCGGTGTTGCAAGTAAAGTTGGTACACATACTAGGAAAGATCTGAAAGGACTGTGGTACTGGTATAGCGGATACAAAGAGTTAGTCAATTCTGGCAGGCTTTTGGTGCAGGTAAAGATCATACTCCCAGTAGGACAATTCTGGTAGGCCTGTGGTGCAGGTAAAGCTGATACTCAGAGTTTGACAACTCTGATAGGTCTGTGGTGCAGGTAAAGATGATACTCAAAGTCGGTCAAATCTGGTAGGCCTGTGGTGCAGGTAAAGCTGATACACAGAGTAGCACAACTCTGGCAGGCCTTTGGTGCAGGTAAAGATGATACTCAGAGTAGGTCAACTCTGGTAGGTCTGTGGTGCAAGTAAAGCTTATACACAGAGTAGGACAACTCTAGCAGGCCTTTGGTGCAGGTAAAGATGATACTCAGAGTAGGTGAACTCTGGGAGGCCTGTGGTGTAGTTAAAGCTGATACACAAAGTAGGACAACTCTGGCAGGCCTTTGGTGCAAGTAAAGATGATATTTAGAGTAGGTAAACTCTGGCAGGTCTGTGGTGCAGGTAAAGATGATAGAGGGATTAGGACAACTCTGGCAGGCCTGTGGTGCAGGTAAAGGTGATACTCAGAGTAGGTCAACTCTGGTAGGCCAGTGGTGCAGGTAAAGCTGATACACAGAGTAGGACAATTCTGGTAGACCTGTGCTGCAGGTAAAGCTGATACGCAGTGTAGCACATGTCTGGTAGGCCTGTGGTGCAGGTAACGATGATACTCAGAGTAGAACAACTCTGGTAGGCATGTGGTGCAGGTAACGATGATACTCAGAGGAGGTCAAATCTGGAAGGCCTGTGGTGCAGGTAAAGCTGATTCACAGAGTAGGACAACTCTGGCAGGCCTGTGGTGCAGGTAAAGATGATATTCAGAGTAGGTCAAATCTGGTAGGCCTGTGGTGCAGGTAAAGCTGATACACCGAGTAGGACAACTCTAGCAGGCCTGTGGTGCAGGTAAAGCTGATACACAGATTAGGACAACTCTAGTAGTCCTGTGGTGCAGGTAAAGCTGATACACAGAGTAGGGCAACTCTGGTAGGCCTGTGGTGCAGGTAAAGCTGGTACACAGAGTAGCACAACTCTGGCAGGCCGGTGGTGCAGGTAAAGTTGATACTCAGAGTAGGTCAACTCTGGTAGGCCTGTGGTGCAGGTAAAGATGATAGAGGGTTTAGGACAACTCTGGCAGGCCTGTGGTAATTGGAAAGCTGGTACACAGAGTAGGGCAACTCTGGGAGGCCGGTGTTGCAAGTAAAGTTGGTACACATACTAGGAAAGCTCTGAAAGGACTTTGGTACTGGTATAGCAGATACAAAGAGTTAGTCAATTCTGGCAGGCTTTTGGTGCAGGTAAAGATCATACTCCCAGTAGGACAATTCTGGTAGGCCTGTGGTGCAGGTAAAGCTGATACTCAGAGTTTGACAACTCTGATAGGTCTGTGGTGCAGGTAAAGATGATACTCAGAGTCGGTCAAATCTGGTAGGCCTGTTGTGCAGGTAAAGCTGATACACAGAGTAGCACAACTCTAGCAGGCCTTTGGTGCAGGTAAAGATGATACTCAGAGTAGGTCAACTCTGGTAGGCCTGTGGTGCAGGTAAAGCTGATACACAGAGTAGGACAATTCTGGTAGACCTGTGGTGCAGGTAAATCTGATACATACAGTAGGACAACTCTGGCAGTCTTTTGGTGCAGGTAAAGATGATACTCAGTGTAGGACAACTCTGGCAGGCATGTGGTGCAGGTATAGCTGATACACAGTGTTATGGTACCAACAGGATACCAAGGGTTAATACCAGATGAACAATGTCCTGAATAGGGAATCAGCAATTCACAACCCCAACCAGTTTTGCCCCTCAAACATGAGACCAAGCTTCACATTGAGTGTAAAAAACAGAGTGTACTTTATTAAGGGCCATATGCCCAGTATATATGCAGGTCTAACCCCAGATGGGGGGGTTGAAAGAATGTTGTACATTAGCTAGAGAGACAACGCCCTTTGACATGCCACAATAGGATTACATTATTCAAGCAGATAACAATTTAAACACAAGACATTTGGCTTTTCTTATCACCTAGGCGTCTGCTCTCTGGAGGTGATTAAACAATGGAATGTTTATCACTTAAACGTAATTATAGCACACAATAGCTGAGGCCAGCAAACCTGTCTTTTAGAAAACAGCTTCTCAAAGCTACACAAGGTCAATTCTTTTAGTTCTGACCACAGGGTCTGTCACATAGCTCCCCCCTTGTGGAACACTCCGGTAGACCCGGCTTGACCCTTTGGTGGGTCAACCTGGGGATGACCGGACTAGGAGGTGGTAGGCATGTCAGTTTGCCAGGACAATCCATCTGTATTCCCGTTATGAGAGAGAATTCCTGCCCATATAAATGAGGGTTCAACTTCTTCAGTGCCCAGACCAGGGCTAAATAGTCCTTCAAAATCTCATCAGCTTCCTTACGAGTTTTTTGTACCTGCTCTTTATAGGTATCCACAATCCCTTCATACTGACATAGGGTGCCCTTGAGTTGCTGCACCTCACTATGAGCCAGTGTCAGCTTCTCCTCCAGTGTCACTAAGTTTGTCTTTAATGTTTCATGTTCCACTCTCAAGCTGGTGTTTTCTGCAGTCTGTCGGTGCAGCTTGTCTAGCAGAGATTCCTGTTCTAAACGTGCTTTTTCCTCTGCACTCCTCTTCTCTCCCGCTAGCACAGTTACATGATTATTTAACGTGACCATTTTATCCTCTACGTGACTCTTCTCCTTCATCAGCGCATTGTAACGGGACTTCCACGTATCAATAGCGGATAGAGATTTACTGAGCTCAGCGTCCTGGGGCTTAGCAGCAGGTGGGTCAGTCTCTGCTGCACGGATCTGGGCACGGGTAGTCACAGGGTTAACATCAGCGGGACCCATGGGAGCATAGGCAGAAACAAGGGGGGCCAAGTTATTTCCAAGGAGAACATCAGCAGGTAAGTCCTTCTTGACCCCCACATTCACAGGTCTAGCACCCACTCCCCAATCCAAATGTACCCTGGCGACAGGTAGGCGGAACACAGTGCCCCCTGCTACCCTCACAGCCACAGTGTCTCCAGTGTGCTGTTTCTCAGACACCAAGTTCTTTTTAAGCAAGGTCATGGTAGCACCAGTATCCCGTAGACCACTGACCTCCTTTCCATTCACTTTAACCAGTTGCCGGTTATTCCGGTGGGCAGCTTGCACGGGGTCTGCTTCATGTAGGCTGCCCCAGCATTCTTGCGCCTCTAGGCTGAGGATTACGTGGGATTCCGCCGGCGTGTCTTCTCCAGGACTGTGCTTGGTTCGCTGCGTTTAGGGGACACTCTGGTCTTTTGTGCCCTAGTTGCTTACTTCCAAAGCACCGAATAGGTTGTGAGTAGCCCCGTGAATTGAACCGGGCTCTCTGAGGGTAGTTCGTGGCCGGAGGCCGTGTGGTATAGCGGTGTGCCGGGGTTTGGTAACTGGCAGCTGCTGGGGTGATTGGGGGTCTATACTCCACTCTAGCAGGGGGCTTAATGGTAGCAGTGTCCAGTTTGCGGGCATCCGTATACTCATCTGCCAAGCGAGCCGCTTCATGCAGGGTGGAGGGTTTACGGTCCCTAACCCACTCTCGAACTCCTGCGGGTAACTTGTCGAAGCAATGTTCCAACAGGAATAGCTGCAGCACCTCTTTCCCAGATATGGCTTGGCATCTCGCTATCCAGTGAGCTGCTGTGCAGTGCACCTTACATGCCCACTCAAGGTAGGAATCTCTAGCTAATTTAACAGTGTCTCTGAACCGCCTCCGGTATGCCTCCGGTGTAACCGCATACCTGGAGAGCAGAGCCTCTTTTACAGTATTATAATCCCCGACTTCCTCATCTGGAATGGCCCGAAAAGCCTAACTGGCCCGGCCGGATAATTTTCCGGATAATATTGTGACCCAGTCCTCTGCGGGTACCTGGTGTAGTGCACATTGCCTCTCAAAATCCGCAAGGTACCCATTAATCTCTCCTTCTGTTTCCAGGAAGTTTTTAAAAGCTGCAAAATTTACTTTTCTCTTTTCCACTGGGGTTGCTGTGACTTGGGCTGCTGCAGCGCCACTTTGGCGAAGTAGGTTGGCCTTCACAGCTGCTATGACCCGGTCGATAATTTCCGCAGATGGGTTGGGGCCATAATGTGCCAGTCTTATTTTGACAGCCCGGTCAAAACTTGCTTCTTCGGGGGTTCTGTCTGATATGCTGAGCCCATTGGTTCCTACGGTCCCTGGTACTCTTTCCATCTTTGTCAGTATTGTAATAATCCCCCTCTTCCTGAGGTTACTGGCTTGTGTAGTTGCTCTTCTGGGCGATAAGGTTCATTCCGTCGCTTGTCACCAATTGTTACAGTACCAACAGGATACCAAGGGTTAATACCAGATGAACAATGTCCTGAATAGGGAATCAGCAATTCACAACCCCAACCAGTTTTCCCCTCAAACATGAGACCAAGCTCCACATTGAGTGTAAAAAACAGAGTGTACTTTATTAAGGGCCATATGCCCAATATATATGCAGGTCTAACCCCAGATGGGGGGGTTGAAAGAATGTTGTACATTAGCTAGAGAGACAACGCCCTTTGACATGCCACAATAGGATTACATTATTCAAGCAGATAACAATTTAAACACAAGACATTTGGCTTTTCTTATCACCTAGGTGTCTGGTCCCTGGAGGTGATTAAACAATGGAATGTTTATCACAAACGTAATTATAGCACACAATAGCTGAGGCCAGCAAACCTGTCTTTTAGAAAACAGCTTCTCAAAGCTACACAAGGTCAATTCTTTTAGTTCTGAACACAGGGTCTGTCACACACAGAGTAGGACAACTCTGGCAGGCCTTTGGTGCAGGTAACAATGATACTCAGAGGAGGTCAAATCTGGTAGGCATTTGGTGCTGGTAAAGCTGATACACAGAGTAGGACAAATCTGGCAGGCCTTTGGTGCAAGTAAAGATGATTCTCAGAGTAGGTCAACTCTTGTAGGCCTGTGGTGCAGGTAAAGCTGATACATCGAGTAGGACAACTCTAGCAGGCCGTGGTGCAGGTAAATCTGATACACAGAGTGGGACAACTCTAGTAGTCCTGTGGTGCAGGTAAAGCTGATACACAGAGTAGGGCAACTCTGGTAGGCCTGTGGTGCAGATAAAGCTGGTACACAGAGTAGCACAACTCTGGCAGGCCAGTGGTGCAGGTAAAGTTGATACTCAGAGTAGGTCAACTCTGGTAGGGCTGTGGTGCAGGTATAGATGATAGAGGGTTTAGGACAACTCTGGCAGGCCTGTGGTACTTGTAAAGCTGGTACACAGAGTAGGGCAACTCTGGGAGGCCGGTGTTGTAGGTAAAATTGGTACACATACTAGGAGAGCTCTGAAAGGACTGTGGTACTGGTAAAGCTGATACAAAGAGTTAGTCAATTCTGGCAGGCCTTTGGTGCAGGTAAAGATCTTACTCCCAGTAGGACAATTCTGGTAGGCCTGTGGTGCAGGTAAAGCTGATACGCAGAGTAGCACAACACTGGTAGGTCTGTGGTGCAGGTAAAGATGATACACAGAGTAGGACAATTCTGGTAGACCTTTGGTGCAGGTAAAGCTGATACAAAGTGTAGCACAATTCTTTTAGGCCTGTGGTGCAGGTAAGGCTGATACTCAGAGTAGTTCAAATCTGGTAGGCCTGTGGTGCAGGTAAAGCTGATACACAGAGTAGGACAACTCTGGCAGGCCTTTGGTGCAGGTAAAGATGATACTCAGAGTAGGTCAACTCTGGTAGGCCTGTGGTGCAGGTAAAGCTGATACACAGAGTAGGACAATTCTGATAGATCTGTGGTGCAGGTAAAGCTGTTACGCAGAGTAGCACAATTCTGGTAGGCCTGTGGTGCAGGTAAAGATGATAATCAGAGTAGTTCAAATTTGGTAGGCCTGTGGTGCAGGTAAAGCTGATACACAGAGTAGGCCAACACTGGCAGGCCTTTGGTGCAGGTAATGATGATACTCAGAGTAGGACAACTCTGGCAGGCATGTGGTGCAGGTAAAGCTGATACACAGAGTAGGTCAACTCTGGTAGGCCTGTGGTGCAGGTAAAGCTGATACACAGAGTAGCACAACTCTGACAGGCCTGTGGTGCAAGTAAAGCTGATATACAGAGTAGGACAACTCTGGCAGGCCTTTGGTGCAGATAAGGATGATACTCAGAGTAGGTAAACTATGGTAGGCCTGTGGTGCAGGTAAAGCTGGTACACAGAGTAGCACAACTCTGGCAGGCCGGTGGTGCAGGTAAAGTTGATACTCAGAGTAGGTCAACTCTGGTAGGCCTGTGGTGCAGGTAAAGATGATAGAGGGTTTAGGACAACTCAGGCAGGCCTGTGGTACTTGTAAAGCTGGTATACAGAGTAGGACAACTCTGGGAGGCCGGTGGTGCAGGTAAAATTGGTACACAAAGTAGGAAAGCTCTGGAAGGACTGTGGTGCTGGTAAAGCTGATACAGCGAGTAGGGCCTCTCTGGTAGGCCTTTGGTGCAGGTAAAGATGATACTCTGAGAAGGGCAACTATGGAAGGCATGTGATGCAGGTAAAGATGACAGAGTGATTAGGACAACTCTGGCAGTCATGTGGTGCTGGTAAAGCTGGTACACAAAGCAAGGCCACTCTGGCAGGCCTGTGTTGCCAGTATAGCTGTTACACAGAAAAGGACAACTCTGGGAGGCCTGTGGTGCAGGTAAAGTTGGTACACCTACTAGGAAAGTTTTGAAAGGACTGTGGTACTGGTAAAGCTGAAACAAAGAGTTAGTAAACTCTGGCAGGCCTTTGGTGCAGGTAAAGATGATACTCAGAGTAGGACAACTCTGGTAGGCCTGTGGTGCAGGTAAAGATGATACAAAGAGTAGGACAACTCTGGCAGGCCTGTGGTGCAGGTAAAGCTGATACAGTGAGTAGGGCCACTCTGGTAGGCCTTTGGTACAGTTAAAGCTGATACTTCGAGTTGGGCAACTCTGGCAGGCCTGTGGTGCTAATAAAACTGTTAGACAACTCTGGGAGGCCGGTGGTGCAGGTAAAGTTGGTACACATACTAGGAACACTCTGGTAAAGTTGATACAAAGGGTTGGTCAACTCTGGCAGGCCTTTGTTGCAAGTAAAGATGATACTCGGATTAGGTGAACTCTGGCAGGCCTGTGGTGCAGGTAAAGCTGATACACATAGTAAGAAAAGTCTAGCAGGCCTTTGGTGCAGGTAAAGATGATACTCAGAGTAGGTAGACTCTGGTAGGCCTTTGGTGCAGGTAAAGATAATACTCAGAGTAGGTCAACTCTGGGAGGCCCGTGGTGCAGGTAAAGATGACAGAGGGATTAGGACAACTCTGGCAGGCCTGTGGTGCAAGTAAAGATGATTCTCAGAGTAGGTCAACTCTGGTAGGCCTGTGGTGCAGGTAAACCTGATACACAGAGTAGCACAACTCTGGCAGGCCTGTGGTACTTGTAAAGCTGGTACACAGATTAGGACAACTCTAGCAGGCCTGTGGTGCAGGTAAAGTTGGTACACAGAGTAGGATAACTCTGGCAGGCCTTTGGTGCAGGTAAAGATGATACACAGAGTAGGTCAACTCTGGTAGGCCTGTGGTGCATGTAAAGCTGATACACAGAGTAGGACAACTCTGGCAGACCTTTGGTGCAGGTAAAGCTGATACACAGGGTAGGACAACTATGGCAGGCCTGTGGTGCAGGTAAAGTTGGTACACGGAGTACGAAAGCTCTGGATGGACTATGGTGCGGGTAAAACTTGTACACAGAGTAGGACAACTCTGGCAGGCCTTTGGTGCAGGTAAAGATAATACACAGATTAAGACATCTCTGGCATGCCTGTGGTGCAGTTAAAGCTGATATAGCGAGTAGGGCCACTCTGTTAGGCCTTTGGTGCAGGTAAAGATGATAGAGTGATTTGGACAACTCTGGCAGGCATGTGATGCTGGTACACAGAGTTGGGCAACTCTGGCAGGCCTGTGGTGCCAGTAAAGCTGTTACACAGAAAGGGACAACTCTGGGAGGCCAGTGGTGCAGGTAAAGTTTGTACACATACTAGGAAAGCTCTGAAAGGACTGTGGTGCTGGTAAAGCTGATGCAAAGAGTTGGTCAACTCTGGTAGGCCTGTGGTGCAGGTAAAGATGATAGAAGGATTAGGACAACTCTGGCAGGTCTGTGGTGCAGGTAAAGCTGATACTCAGAGTAGGTAAACTCTGGTAGGCCTGTGGTGCTGGTAAAGCTGATACACAGATTAGGTCAACTCTGGCAGGCCTTTGGTGCAAGTAAAGATGATACTCAGAGTAGGTCAACTCTGGTAGGCCTGTGATACTTGTAAAGCTGGTACACAGATTAGTTCAACTCTGGCAGGCCTGTGGTGCATTTAAAGTTGCTACACAGAGTAGGATAACTCTGGCAGGCCTTTGATGCAGGTAAAGATGATACTCAGAGTAGGTTAACTCTGGTAGTCCTGTTGTGCAGGTAAAGCTGATACACAGAGTAGGACAACTCTGGCAGGCCTTTGGTGCAAGTAAAGATGATACTCAGAGTAGGTCAACTCTGGCAGGCCTGTGGTGCAGGTAAAGATGATAGAGGGATTAGGACAACTCTGGCAGGTCTGTAATGCAGGTAAAGCTGATACACAGAGTAGGAAACCTTTGTCAGGCCTTTGGTGCATGTAAAGATGATACTCAGAGTAGGTCAAATCTGGTAGGCCTGTGGTGCAGGTAAAGCTGATACACAGAGTAGCACAACTCTGGTAGGCCTGTGGTGCAGGGAAAGTTTATACACAGAGTAGGAAAACTTTGTCAGGCCTTTGGTGCATGTAAAGATGATACTCAGAGTAGGTCAAATCTGGTAGGTCTGTGGTGCAGGTAAAGTTTATACACAGAGTAGAAAAACTTTGTCAGGCCTTTGGTGCATGTAAAGATGATACTCAGAGTAGGTCAACTCTGGTAGACTTGTGATGCAGGTTAAGCTGATACACAGAGTAGGTCAACTCTGGCAGGCCTTTGGTGCAGGTAAAGATGATACTCAGAGTAGGTCAACTCTGGTAGGCCTGTGGTGCAGGTAAAGCTGATACACAGAGTAGGTCAACTCTGGCAGGCCTTTGGTGCAGGTAAAGGTGTTACTCAGAGTAGGTCAACTCTAGTAGGCCTGTGGTGCAGGTAAATCTGGTACACAGAGTAAGACAACTCTAGCAGTCATGTGGTGCAGGTTAAGCTGATACACAGTGTAGGATAACTCTGGTAGGCCTTTGTTGCAGGTAAAGCTGATACACAGTGTTGGACAACTCTGGTAGGCCTGTGGTGCAGGTAAAGATGATACTCAGAGTAGGAAAACTCTAGCAGGCCTGTGGTGCTTGTAAAGCTTTTACAAAGAGTAGGACAACTCTGGTAGGCCTTTGGTGCAGGAAACGCTGATACACAGAGTAGGACAACTCTGGCAGACTTGAAGTACTGGTAAAGCTGGTATTTAAAGGAGGGCATCTCTGGCAGGCATGTGGTACTGGTAAAGCTGGTAAAGAGAGTAGTGCAACTCTGGCAGGCCATTGGTGCACTTAAAGCTGATACACAGAGTAAGATAACTCTGGGAGGCCTGTGGTGTCGGTAAAGCTGGTACAGAGAGTAAGATAACTCTGGGAGGCCTGTGGTGTCAGTAAAGCTGATACTTAGAATACGTCAACTCTGTTAGGCCTGTGGTGCAGGTAAAGCTGATACACAGTGTAAGATAACTCTGGGAGGCCTGTGGTGCTATTAAAGCTGGTACATAGATTAGGACAACTCTTGCAGGCATTTGGTGCATGTAAAGATGAGTAGGACAACTCTGGGAGGCCTGTGGTGCATGTAAAGATGGGTAGGACAACTCTGGGAGGCCTGTGGTGCATGTAAAGCTGATACACAGAGTAGGACAACTCTTGCAGGCCTTTGGTGCATGTAAAGATGAGTAGGATAACTCTGGCATGCCTGTGGTGCATGTAAAGCTGATACACAGAGTAGGACAACTCTGGCAGGCCTTTGGTGCACGTAAAGATGAGTAGGACAACTCTGGGAGGCCTGTGGTGCATGCAAAGATGAGTAGGACAACTCTGGGAGGCCTGTGGTGCCAGTAAAGCTGATACTCAGAGTAGGACAAGTCTGACAGGCCATTACATTTCTACATCTTATGTTTTACCAACAACATGTTATTAGGTATGTGAGAACTAATGTAGAGGATAAAGCCTAATATGTTGTGATAAATAGAAAACTATATCTAGGTACTTTGTATTCTTTACACAGTTTACATAGAAAATATATTACTTGAGATGATATAAATGATTATTGTGGTTATATACATAATAAAGCATAAGGAATGCAGTAATGGCTTAAGGCCCTTGTTTTGTACAATTTCCTCACTACATACATTGGCACAACTTTATAAAAGTGTAACAAAGTCAGACACCTCTGAAAAAATCCAACAGCCCCATTCAAAGGAAACTGATATGAAGCATTTGCACTTGAGAATATCTGTAACTAAACATTTACTGAAAATAAAATCCCACAGTCATGCTCTTTCCTACATAAAAGCCTAAGGAGTATATTTATTATGCAGCGTATGCTGCTTTTTCCGCGTGAGCCTTCCGGCTCGCCAGAAACAGAATTTAATAAGCAGCAGTCTTAAGACCACTGCTCCTTAATTTGTCCGCCACCTCTGAGGTTGCGGACTGCAATAATCCAGATCAGATACGATCGGGATGATTGACACCCGTTGCTAGCGGCCAATTGGCCGCGGATGTGCAGGGGGCGGAATTGCACAAGCATTTCACAAGAACTGCTTGTGCAATGATAAATGTAGCGATGTCCGCCCGCCATTTGATAAATCTACCCCTAAGTCTGATTTGTTCCTACATCTTCTGTAGAATAAAGGATTTACCCTGGTAACATCACACACCTGTATGAACCATATGTGACCTCTACATCTAAACCTATAGCATTTGTCTCAAAAGACTCAAGTAGATGTAATAAAAGTGTACACAGGAGGTAAACGTTATAATGTACAACTTATAGACACTGTACTAGATCCACACTAAGGTGTCACTGAGAGTATATGGGTTACAATAGGTCAGTGTGACAGTGAAGGAGTTAAGGTACCGTGGTCTAGAAGGCAGCATAGATGTGAGTGAGAAATGTGCAATGCTTGGCTGAAATACTGAGATATCCATAAGGGTCTTCTCCACTATAGTCCCTATTCATTTAGCTGTCACTACTCATAAACCATTTGGGTAAAGGTAACACTTTAGTATCCTGTGGGTACAATAAAAATCTGTGATAATGATGATGGATGTTAGCAGGACTGTGGTCTTGGGTATGATGTGACGTTTACCAACCTCATGTATTTTATGCCCTATGTAAATCAGGGGCCCTATCCTTACCTGGCATATGCTCATCTGATTTGCTGCAGATTTTCATTTTCTTCCTTACTACATTTTCCTCCATTCATCCAATATTTTTGTTGTCCAATTCGGGGTCCCAATGACTTTTTCAGAATATGTGATTCAGAAAACTGAATAAATACATACATGCTTCTAATATCTTCATCTTTGAAGAAATGTCCACAAATGTCAACAACAGCGATATCTATAAGGCTGCTAAACAACAATTAGATATCCGCAAGGTTGTTAAAAAAAATAAAAAGCAAAGAAATATCCACAAGGTAAAAACATTGAGTTATCCTAAAGCTGTCTAAACAGCTGTGAGATGTCCACAATGGTGCTCAGGTATTTGCATCTCCCTGATATTGTGATGTCATAGTTTTGTGTTTCACACATGAGTTATCCTAAAGGTATCTAAACAGCTGTGAGATGTCCACAGTGGTGCTCAGGTATTTGCATCTCCCTGATATTGTGATGTCATAGTTTTGTGTTTCACACATGAGTTATCCTAAAGGTGTCTAAACAGCTGTGAGATGTCCACAATGGTGCTCAGGTATTTGCATCTCGCTGATATTGTGATGTCATAGTTTTGTGTTTTCTATGTCACAAGCTTGTTCCCAGACCTGTTGTGTCTGCCCTTGTGTATGTAATTTATAACTGTTTATATTTATATTTTATAGCCATATAATTGTTTGCATGAGAAGCTCAGACAACTTGATAAAACTTATATGGAAATGTGTAACTGGTGTTGGCAGCAATAACCCTCAACTGGTAGAGGTTTGAAAAATATTTTTATTGCTGGAGACCAGATAGATTTTCTTATTTTTACCATGTTTCTGTTTAAGCATTTTTATTGAGTATAGATTTACATGATCAGAATAAAACTAGATATTATTTTATGATTAATTTTTATTTTTTTAGTGTCAGTACAGCTTTCATATGATGCTTTTTTTACTGTTTTTTTGGTTTTGGATTAAGATGTGATTAAAAAAAAACAAAAAGATAAATATTAATAAAAATAATCCAAATTATACAATATATACAATTTCATTCCTCTCATTAAAAGTAAATTATGTTATATTTCTCTGGAAATACCATTACTAACTGTATATAGGTATTTATTATTTTAGGAGCTATATGGGCACAAAATGATTTAAAAAAAAATAATGATTATTTATATTGTAGCTATATTAGGGTTTATTTTAAAGGTAAGTATTTAGTTTTAAATAGGATTAATTTAGTTAATAAGAGTTATAATATTTAGATTTATTTAATTAATATTTAAGTTAGGGGGTGTTAGGGTTAGGGTTAGACTTAGGTTTAGGGGTTAATAATTTTATTATAGTTGCGGCGGTGTAGGGGGGCAGGATAGGGGTTAATAAATGTATTATAGGTGGTGACGGTGTAGGGGGGGCAGATTAGGGGTTAATAAGTTTAATATAGGTGGCGGTGGGGTCCGGGAGCGGCGGTTTAGGGGTTAATACATTTATAATATTTGCGGCGGTGTCCGGGACCGGCGGTTTAGGGGTTAATAACTTTATTTAGTTGCGGCGGTGTAGGGGGGGACAGATTAGGGGTTAATATGTATAATGTAGCTTGCGGTGGGCACCGGGAGCGGCGGTTTAGGGGTTAGCATGTTTAATGTAGGTGGCGGCGGTGTAGGGGGGGCAGATTAGGGGTGTTTAGACTCGGGGTACATTTTAGGGTGTTAGGTGTAGACACATGCCATAGGAATCAATGGGATGTCGGGCAGCAGCGAACATGAACTTTTGCTATGGTCAGACTCCCATTGATTCCTATGGGATCCGCCGCCTCCAGGGCGGCGGTTTGAAAACCAGGTACGCTGGGCCAGAAAAGTGCCGAGCGTACCTGCTAATCATTTGATAACTAGCAAAAGTAGTCAGATTGGGCCGAACTTGTGTGCGGAACATCTGGAGTGACGTAAGAATCGATCTGTGTCGGACAGAGTCCGGCGGATCGAAGCTTACGTCACAAAATTCTACTTTTGCCGCTGTAAAGGGCTTGATAACTTAGGCGAATCAGCCTCGCCACAAATACGCTGCGGAATTCCATCGTATTTGAGGTTGACGGCTTGATAACTAGAGGCCTCTCTCTCACTAACTAACACTCATTAACTAACTCTCACTCTCTCTCACTAACTAACTCTCACTCACTAACTCTCTCTCACTAACTAGCTAACTATAAGAAACCTCCAACACCTAGATCTGCACCTATCTCGAAAAAGCAATACAGTCAAAGAAGCCATGCTTAGAGCGTGCTTATATACCCTATGTAAATGGTTAATGATGTACCAGTTTGCCAAGTAAACGAGGTCCAGGTGTGCTTGAATGATGATTTGTATGTGTGCAATGTGGAGTAGTTGTTTTAATTTGCGCATGCTCATATCAAGTTCTTTAAATGCACATATGTATTTCTGGAATGTGTATAATGCGAAGATGTCATAGTGATCGTTTTGAATAAAATTCTCCTAATTTAGTATCCCAAAATCTAAATGCTGATTTCTGTTCGTATCGTATTAGTTAAGTGTTGTAAATGTTTTTTTTTTTTTAATAATGTTTCCTAATTGGCAATGCAAATGTTTTGTTTGTGTATCAGTGTGCAATTCTTTTTTCATGTTTTTTTGTTCCGTGATGCATTTTGATAATCCTCGTTTAGTGTAAATGTTGTGTAGTATTTGTTGTAAGGGATTGTGAATGTTGAATGCATATGTGCTATGTTGTGTGAGCAATTGCTGTTTATACATTTGATCTGATTATTTTTCGTGTCCATTATGTTGTATGTGTAATATGACAGAGCAGTGTGTAGTTCTCGCGATATCGAGTGTTAGAAGAAAAATCCATCTATTCTTCAGTTTGCATTGATCTCTATGGGAGAATCCATTACGCTTCCGTGGTTATGCTTTGGAAATAAACACGGTACTCGTATTAGCCCGATGCGTAACAAGGTTCTTTTCAGACTTGTAATACCGACTTTATGAAAAGTGCGCAATGAAAATAACACACACATGCTCTTTGTGAACAGCCATTACGCAATAACTTGTAATCTAGCTGTTAGTTCTTGTCCACACCATGATCTATGCATATAATATAATAAACATGCATGTTTGTATTATGCTATAAGGTTTACTTATTATTGTTTGTGGCGATCTTTATGAGCAAGTAACCCCCAGTACCTGTCTAGAACCATAAAATAAAAAGCACATGGCTATGTCATGACAGCAACCAGGGCTCAAGAATGGAACCAAATAAGTCCAACGGACCTAGGCAGCACTTAACAGGGGGCAGCACGTCAGTGACTGAGTCAGTCACTGTCAGACCAAGACCACTCCTGTTCTCTGTTTCTGAGGGGGAAGTCACATGCTCCCAGCAACATAACCTCACCATGCACAAAGACACAGAACCGGTCATGGCAACACTCAAGGTGGGACAGGTGCATCTCTTCCATAACTTCCTTCCCACTTATTGTGCAATTGTGCATAAGCATTGGTTACACGAAGGTAGGCAGGCAGGCAAGCTTAGTAAGACCAGCGGCCAGGCTAGTAGGTTGAATTGCTAATCAGTAATGTTACTACTACTGTAGAAACTAAAGGCTGTAAACAATAAAGCATATGTTATCCAGACATGCTACCATGTTACATAACAGGAAAAAAGTTTTCTTCACTGTGTGTGCTTTGCGCTTTGGTTATGAAAATGTTTCAATACTTATACATAAAGGGCCAGAATACAAGTGAACAGTAAACAGTTATGCACAAGCAATAAGTTGTTTACGTGTGTCTGTTTTTTCACTCATATTACAAGTTGAAAGTAAACACAATTGCTTGAACACAATTCAAGTTAATGTCCCTTTAATGTTCATTGGGTTAGAACTTCCTCAGAGCTCTGGTTAACTGTTTTGCAAAACAAAAAGTGTCACAAAATCAATAATACATTACAAAGTACAATTATACTCATAATAAAACATCTAATAAAAAATATTTAAAATTAAAATTGCACAAAAAAGTTATAAGGGCTCAAAGATATGAGGTCTCAAGTGTTAGAAAAAAAAAACAAAACGCATGCAAAGGGCTTTAACATAGAGAAACATACATATACCCAGTATCTCACAAAAGTGAGTACACCCCTCACATTTTTGTAAATATTTCATTATATCTTTTCATGCGACAACACTGAAGAAATGACACTTTGTTAGAATGTAAAGTAGTGAGTGTACAGCCTGTATAAAAGTGTAAATTTGCTGTCCCCTCAAAATAAACCAACACACAGCAATTAATGTCTAAACTGTTGGCAACAAAAGTGAGCACACCCCTAAGTGTAAATGTCCAAATTGGGCCCAAAGTGTCAAGATTTTGTAAGGCCACCATTATTTTCCAGCACTGCCTTAACCCTCTTGGGCATGGAGTTCACAAGAGCTTCACAGCTTGCCACTGGAGTCCTCTTCCACTCCTCCATGACATCATGGAGCTGGTGGATGTTAGAGACCCTGCGCTCCCCAACCTTCCGTTTAAGGATGCCCCACATATGCTCAATAGGGTTTAGGTCAGGAGACATGCTTGGCCAGTCCATCACCTTTACCCTCAGCTTCTTTAGCAAGGCAGTGGTCTGTTTGGAGGTGTGTTTGGGGTCGATATTATGTTGGAATACTGCCCTGCAGCCCAGTCTCCGAAGGGAGAGGATCATGCTCTGCTTCAGTATGTCACAATACATGATGACATTCATGGTTCCCTCAATGAACTGTAGCTTCCCAGTGCCGGCAGCACTCTTGCAGGCCCAGATCATGACACTCCCACCACCATGTCTTGACTGTAGGCAAGACTGTAGGCATATGTCTATTTCCCAAAGACAACCTCTGGATATGACACTGAGCACGTGCACTCAACTCCTTTGGTCGACCATAGCGAGACCTGGTCTGAGTGGAACCTGTCCTGTGAAACCGCTGTATGGTCTTGCTAACCGTGCTGCAGCTCAGTTTCAGGGTCTTGGCAATCTTGTTACAGCCTAGGCCATCTTTATGTAGAGCAACAATTCTTTTTTTCAGATCCTCAGAGTGTTCTTTGCCATGAGGTGCCATGTTGAACTTCCAGTGACCAGTATGAGAGAGTGTGAGAGTGATAACACCAAATTTAACACACTTGCTCCGCATTCACACCTGAGACCTTGTAACACTATCGAGTCACATGATACTGGGGAGGGAAAATGGCTATTTGGACCCAATTTGAACATTTTCACTTTGGGGTGTACTCACTTTTGTTGCCAACGGTTTAGACATTAATGGCTGTGTGTTGAGTTATTTTGAGGGGACAGCAAATTTACACTGTTATACAGGCTGTACACTCACTACTTTAGATTGTAGCAAAGTGTAATTCCTTCAGTGTTGTCACATGAAAAATGTGAGAGGTGAACTTACTTTTGCGAGATACATAGATGATAGATAGATAGATGTAGATATTGATATACATTGTATATATATGTGAGAGGTGTACTTACGTTTGTGAGATACTGTATATAGATAGATAGATAGATAGATAGATAGATAGATAGGTGTAGATATTCATATACATTGTATATATATATAAATATATATATATATATATATATAAAATATTTTTTTTTCCTAAGTGAAGAACAATGGGTATTTAAAATATTACTATTAAAAAACCCATATTAAAATGTATGAAAATTGATCTTGAAAGTTTCAGGGTATTTGACTGGCAAGGGCTCAAATGTGTAAATATATATATATATATATATATATATATTTATATATATATATATATATATATATTTTTATATATATATATATATATATATATATATATATATATATATATATATAAACAAAAAAGGGGGTTAGGTAGTTGCGCCAAAATTAGGAAGAGTCGTTTAAGAAATGGATGCCTAATGATAAAGTCTAAAGAATGCTGCTATTAGTGGTGTCTCACTCCTCCTTAGTGAGACTAGAGGGGGTAGTGGTGAAAAGGGTTTGTTCTATTAGCACTTGCAGAAGACGTTCCTCATGTGCATATGTTGAAAAGGATACAAAGAGATACAAATATCTTAAATTAGTGACTGATAAAGCAGACGGAATAAGTGCCTATAAATGCTCACTTGTTGGATCACAGGGTCCCGTAATCAGCGTTGTGTGAGGGTCCTGTAATCAGTGTTGTTACGGTTGCCTCCAGGCTGGCTGGAAGTTGGACCGTAGAAAAGGATGCTCCTAGCGCTCCCCAAAGGATCAGCAGCACCGTAGACACTATAACTACTGCGTAGCCACCATACGTAATGCAGACTCTACAAACCACCGCTGCTGGGCTGGTATCTCGCCGTCTGCTCTGCGCTCTGGACCTACGACCAGGCTCCAGTAGGTGAACCTCTTCCTTCTGTAGCAATCCCTGTAGCTAAGGGAGTATGAAAAACATAGCAATCCCTGTAGTGATTATAAGCTGTATCCTACAAACATAAGTCAAAGCTGCAAGTTAGAGGGTCAAAATAGGTCTGATGTGCTGGACACACAGCCTGCTTTTTATTGAGGTTACATGCAAAAAAGACACTCTCAGGGGGAGGCATAAAATCCCCAATCACACATTTTGATACATTTAGATAGAGACAACGCCCTTTTACAGGCCACAACATTACTTCAGCAGATAACATTACACACAATAAAACAATGCAGTCCACCTTATCACTAGCAGTCTGATTAGACAATGGGAATGTTTTATCACTAAACTTAATTAGAGCTGATCCCAGCAAACTTGTATTTAGAATTGAACAAAATTAACTCTTAATGGCACACAATGAAAACCAATGCCTTTGCAATAGTGCTTCCCCTCTGTGGAACACTCTGCCTGTGTGGCACTTGGTTCAGCAAGCCCTATCCACTGAACCAAGTGGGAGAAAGCCAGGGACAAGTCATTTCACAGGTCTGGGGACATAGTCTTAAAGGGGCATTGTTCACCAAAGTCACAATATGTCCCCAGACGGTTCTTAAAGGGCCATACACACCCAATAAAAGTTAATATGTTTTCAGGGGCACAATCTTCCAGGGGCCATAGTCATGAGGAAGGAGGCTGGCAAATAGGCTTCTCGACAATCGAGGGAAGCAGGGCACTTTTCCATTTAAAGGGCCAGTTACAAATAGCAGTTTGTAACAAGTGTTGTGTGACCTTTATTAATATTTCTGTTCACAAATGGATGACAATATGTGCAACAATGTGTATAACAGATTGTGCAAAATAATATATATTTATATATATTAGAGAGAATGGTGGAGAGTCCTAACAGGAAGACTGAAAGGAGTATTGTAGGAATTTCTCTCTGTTACCACTCTGTATGATTGGACAAAAATTCCTAGTTACTATGAGCTAGTATACAGAAAGAAAAAAGTAAAATAGAATAGAATAGTGATAATTGATATTTAATTATTTTAAAAACAATAATACATAAAAAAGGAAAAAAAATTAAAAATAAATTTTATTTTAATTTGATGTTAAAAATAGGGGAATGAAATATAATGTTCCATTGATGGGTAAAATGCGACCAAAAACGGTAAATAAATGTATAGGAACAAGTGTAAAAGAGGATATATATAGAAATATATGTACTATTTACAGATCAAGAAATAAAAATGGCATAAGTTAATTGGTGGAATAAATACAATATAAAAAATACAATATAATAAACTACAATGAGTAAAAAAACAGGGTTAACCACGTATATAAAAAAATGACTTAATATACAGGGGTACCTGGCGAGCGGTTTCCGTGTCCATATTAAAGTGCTAATAGAAAACACTTACTTGGAGTGAATACGGGCATGAATAGATTGCGATGCGTAGCGCTGAAAAAATTACTAAAAGAACAGCTAAAAGAAACTGTTGCTGCTGGCGAAAACGCCTGACAGTGAGATCGGAATTCCGGAAGTGACATCACAAACGTGCGTCACGTGCCTTACGCGTTTCGTGAGCGTATCAGCTCACTTCATCAGAGGCTACCTAATTGTGGTGCGCAGCAAAATTTAGCGGCCTTCTAATTACCAAAAGCAATACCAAAGCCATATATGTCTGCTATTTCTTAAGAAAGGGGATCCCAGAGAAGCATTTACAACCATTTGTGCGATAATTGCACAAACTGTTTGTAAATAATTTCAGTGAGAAACCTAAAGTTTGTGAAAAAGTTAATGATTTTTTTAATTTGATCGCATTTGGCGGTGAAATGGGGGCATGAAATATACCAAAATGGACCTAGATCAATACTTTGGGTTGTCTACTACACTAAAACTAAAATTAACCCTACAAGCTCCCTACAAGCACCCTAATTAACCCCTTCACTGCTGGTCATAATGCACGTGTGGTGTGCAGCGGCCTTCTAATTACCAAAAAAAAAAAATACCAAAGCCATATATGTCTGCTATTTCTGAACTAAGGGGATCCCAGAGAAGCATTTAAACCATTTGTGCCATAATTGCACAAGCTGTTTCTGAAAAATTTCAGTGAGAAACCTAAAGTTTGTGAAAAAGTTAGTAAAAAAGTTAACGATTTTTTTTATTTAATCGTATTTGGCGGTGACATGGTGGCATGAAATATACCAAAATGGGCCTAGATCAATACTTTGGATTGTTTACTAAAAAAATAATATATACATGTGAAGGGTTATTCAGGGATTCCTGACAGACATCAGTGTTACAATATATATTTTATTGCCCTATAACTTGCAAAAAAAGCAAAGAACATGTAAACATTGGGTATTTCGAAATTAAGGACAAAATGTAGAAACTATTTAGCATAGAAGTTTTTTTGGTGGTTGTAGATGTGTGTTGGGGGTCAAAGTTAGAAAAAGTGGGGGGGGTTTCCATTTTTTCATTATATTTTATAAAATATTTTATAGTACCTTATATGATATGATGAAAATAATGGTATCTTTAGAAAGTCCATTTAATGGAGAGAAAAACAGTATATAATATGTGTAGGTACAGTAAATGAGTAAGAGGAAAATTAAAGCTAAATACAAACACCACAAAAATGTAAAAATAGACCTGGTCCTTAAGGGTAAGAAAATTTAAAAATAGTCTGGTCACTAAGGGGTTAAAACTCTTTTACACATTTTTTTTTTCAATATAAAATAAATATATAATAATATAATAATATTTTTTTTTACCTTAATATTTTTTACAAGTGTTTTGTGTAACTTTTATTTTAGCCCTTACACTTTACTTTATGCCTCAGGTCGCAATTATTGGGTTTTTGCCTGAGTTTAAGCCTTAAAGGGAGAGTCTACTCCAGAATTTTTATTGTTTAAAAATATAGATAATCCCTTTATTACCTATTCCCCAGTTTTGCACAACCAAAACTGTTATATTAATACACTTTTTACCCTTGTGATTACCTTGTTTCTAAGCCTCTGCAGACTGCCCCCTTATATCAGTTCTTTTGAAAGACATGCATTTTGGTCAATCAGTGCTGACTCTTAAATAACTATACGGGAGTGAGCACAATGTTATCTATATGACACACATGAACTAGCAGTGTCTAACTGTCAAAAACTGTCAAAATGGACTGAGATAAGAGTCCGTTCAACAGCTTAAAATTAACATATGAGCCTACCTAGGTTTAACTTTCCACAAAGAACACCAAAGCAGAGAGCAAAGCAAATTTTATGATAAAAGTAAATTGGAAAGTTGTTTAAATTGTATGCCCTATTCAAATCATAAAAGTTTAATTTTGACTAGACTGTCCCTTTAACTTTCAACTTCTAATATGAGCAATGTTTAGCGTGGTTGCAATCTCCATTGAAAGTATAGGGCGAGCTAAATGGAGTTTTTGGCCATGCTAAACCTTTCTTTGGCAAATCTGTTTTACCAGGGACTTGTAATATCAATTTCCGTGCTAATTTTAGCTCCCTGAGATATTAATATTGTGTCCCTTGATAACATTAGTGCGCCACTTGTAATCTGGGCCTAAATTGGCTAAGAAAATATTTAGATCATATCTTTAAAACTATATGGGCCCTATTATTTGATTGTTTGATCCTTTTCTATGAGAATATCTCCTCATCTCTGGTGAATTTTGCCTGAATTGCCGTACTGCAGACATGCTCTAAAATTGCTTTGAATAAAAACTTGTTCATTATTATAACATTATTTTTTTTTATTTTTAAAAACACACATTTCCTAATTCCCTTGCGTGTTTATGATGCTACACTCACTTGTGTAGCAAATGTGTGCAGATCTGTGTGAGAAGAAATGGGTGAGTGTTCTCCATACATTCATTTGATATATGAATGAAAAATCTGCTGCCAGTTTATAAATACATTTAATTAATAACATACAAAATAATAGCTTGAAATTAGTTCTATTAACACATATAAAGGCCACATTATGACTAATGCTGATTTCCATAGAAACATACTTCAGTTTCAAAGCCTCATAGAAAGATTGTTGTCGTTCACACCGTTCAATTGTTCAAAGCTTGTTTCGTGCCACATGTTACACTCAATTAAATGCCAGTTTTCCAGATTATTATCCCACTCATGAGACTATTTAGTTCTACTTATGACATTTTAATAGCATGTGGTTTTTATTTGCAAATAGCATTAAGTGTATACATCTCTCCTCGCTGAAATGGGTTAAATTATAGTATGAATTTATGTCTCAGGTCATCTAGAAAATAATATAACAAAGTGCTTAGCTCAGAACATATTTAAAGAAAAAAATATGACTGCATATTCATGCTTTTTTATGAGATTAAAAGATTTATTTTATCTTCATAATTATAAAAATGCCCCAAAAGCCGGGATGCAGTAACGTAAAGACAGTGATACGCACAGACGGGAAATAATTGTGGTGAGAGAAAGAGACAGGGCATGAAACAGATGGGGAGAGAGACAGAAAAACAGCACTTGAAGTCTCAGAGTGGAGCTCTATAGATAGCGCAGGGTGCGCTATCAATATCGATGGACAGCGTCAGGACGTTTTCACAAATTGGTATTACAAGTCCATAGTAAAGAAGAATTACCAGAAGCCGACATCCATTTAAGGCGCCCTATACTTTTAATGGATATCGCGACTATCACGCATATAGGGGAATATAATTTTTCCTATGCAATTTTCTCATTTTCAGGGGCTGATATATTTTGTTTACTTTACCCACTGAAGCCTTACACCTCACACCTTGGCTTCATTCTGATGTCAACAAAGTTTATGTCATAGAACTGCAAATGATTTTATCCATTCTTTCTATACATAAATATGAGCATGTTCAAGGTGTCTCATATCATTTGTGCTGGAATATTTAATCTGTTAAAACCAAATATAGCAGAGCTATGTTTGATGCTTATGGACAGCTTACCGCACACAGCAATGAGAGTCACAGGGATAAGTATATTTCTTCAAGATAACAGGCGTACTTTATTCTTGCTTTTAAACATCTGTTAAACTGCCTGATATAAGCACAGGTTTATCGGGGATTAATGAAACAACACAGCAGATATCTTCCGTCAGGATATTGAAAGAACTTTCTGGTATCTAATACAGGAAAAACAAGGAAGTGATTTAAAGGGACAGGAAACCCATATGATTTATTTCATGATTTACAATTTTAAACAACTTTCCAATGTACTTCTATAATCTAACTTGCTTTATTCTCTTGATATGCTTTGTTGAAAAGAAAATGTAATAGGTCAGTAACTGTTGATTGGTGGCTGCACATAGACGCCTTGTGTGATTGGCTCACCCACGTGCATTGCTATTTCTTCAACAAATGATATCTAAAGAATGAAGCAAATTAGATAATGGAAGTAAATTAGAATGTTGTTTAAAATAGTGTTCTCTATCTAATTCATTAAATAAATATTTTAAGTTTCATGTGCCTTTAAGAAAAGGTCAGCAGAGCATAGATAGACACAAGGGAGGAGAAGGAATACACTAAGAACAACAAGATACATTATCTTTATCACCCCCTAGTGTCTGAAAGCAAGCAGGGTTGCTTCTGTTCCTAAAAGGCCCCTTCTCAACTCAATATACTTTTGGGTCTACAACCCCTAAGTTTTCATGTAGACTCTGGTAACAGTCTATTGTATTAGGCTTGGTACGTATATCTGCTATTGGGGGGTAGTTATCAAGCCGTCTACTTTTCTGGCTTCGCCGGCCCAATACGCCCGCCTAAGCTCGCCTACCTTCGCCGCCGCGGACCTTAAAAAATACGCCTAAGTTATCAAATAAAGCTGTCAAAAAGCCGCGGGGCGATGAGCAGCGGACTGTGACAGTTATCACTCATCCGATCTCGCTGCCCTTCGGCTTTTTCCCAGCTTTATTGCTAGCCTGTCACTAAGCACTCACACTAAACTGCACTGTTCTACCCCTATACCGGCGCCCCCGGAGCCTCCCGCAACTCTATAAAGTTACTAACCCCTAAACCGCCGCTCCTAGACCCCGCCGCAACTCTTATAAATGTATTAACCCCTAAACCGCCGCTCCTAGACTCTGCCGCAACTCTTATAAAGGTATTAACCCCTAAACCGCCGCTCCCGGACACCGCTGCCACCTACAGTATACCTAGTAACTCCTATCCTGCCCCCCCTATACCGTCGCCCTCTATAATAAAATTATTAACCCCTATCCTGCTGATCCCGCACCTCTCCGCAACTAAATAAATAGTTTAACCCCTAAACCGCCGCTCCATGAACCCGCCGCAACCTATATTAAACCTATTAACCCCTATCCTTCCCCCCCTACACCGTCGCCACCTATAATACATTTATTAACCCCTAATCTGCCCCCCCTACACCGTCGCCACCTATAATAAATTTATTAACCCCTATCCTGCCCCCCACTACGCCGCCGCCACTGTCATAAAATTATTAACCCCTAAACCTAAGTCTAACCCTAACGCCCCCTAACTTAAATATTAATTAAATAAATCTAAATAAATTAACTCTTATTAAGTAAATGAATCCTATTTAAAACTAAATACTTACCTTTAAAATAAACCCTAATATAGCTACAATATAAATAATAATTATATTCTAGCTATTTTAGGATTTATTTTTATTTTACAGGTACCTTTCAATTTATTTTAACCATGTACAATAACTATTAAATAGTTATTAACTATTTAATAGCTTACCTAGCTAAAATAAAGAGAAATGTACCTGTGAAATAAATCCTAACCTAAGTTACAATTACACCTAACACTACACTATACTTTAATAAATTATTCCTATTTAAAAATAAATACTTACCTGTAAAATAAACCCTAAGATAGCTACAATATAATTAATAATTATATTATAGCTATCTTAGGATTTATATTTATTTTACAGGTAACTTTGTATTTATTTTAGCTAGTTAGAATAGTTATTAAATAGTTATTAACTATTTAATAACTACATAGCTAAAAGAAATACAAAATTACCTGTAAAATAAATCCGAACTTAAGTTACAATTAAACCTAATACTACACTATCATTAAATTAATTAAATAAATTAACTACAAATAACTACAATTAAATACAATTACATAAACTAACTAAAGTACAAAAAATAAAAAAAGCTAAGTTACAAAAAATAAAAAAATAAGTTACAAACATGTTACAAATATTACAACAATTTTAAGCTACTTACACCTAATCTAAGCCCCCTAATAAAATAACAAACCCCCCAAAATAAAAAAATGCCCTACCCTATTCTAAATTAAATAAATTTCAAAGCTCTTTTACCTTACCAGCCCTTAAAAGGGCCATTTGTGGGGGCATGCCCCAAAGAAAACAGCTCTTTTGCCTGTAAAAGAAAAATACAACCCCCCCCAACATTAAAACCCACCACCCACATACCCCTAATCTAACCCAAACCCCCCTTACAAAAACCTAACACTAATCCCCTGAAGATCATCCTACCTTGAGTCGTCTTCACTCAGCCGAGCCGCCGATGGAACTGAAGAGGACATCCGGAGCGGAAGAAGTTAATCCTCCAAGCGGCGCTGAAGAAATCTTCCATCCGATGAAGTCATCATCCAGGTGGCGCTGAAGAAAAGTCTTTGATCCGGCCGATGTCATCTTCAAAGAGGCGCTGAAGAGGTCTTCTATCCGGGCGAAGTCATCTTCCAAGCCGGGTCTTGAATCTTCCTTCCGCCGACGCGGAACCACCTTCTTCACCGACGGACTACGACGAATGACGGCTCCTTTAAGGGACGTCATCCAAGATGGCGTCCCCTCAATTCCGATTGGCTGATAGGATTCTATCAGCCAATCGGAATTAAGGTAGGAAAATCGAATCAGATTCAAGTTCAATCCGATTGGCTGATTGGCTGATCCAATCAGCCAATCAGATTGAGCTCGCATTCTATTGGCTGATCGGAACAGCCAATAGAATGCGAGCTCAATCTGATTGGCTGATTCCATCAGCCAATCATATTTTTCCTACCTTAATTCCGATTGGCTGATAGAATCCTATCAGCCAATCGGAATTGAGGGGACGCCATCTTGGATGACGTCCCTTAAAGGAGCCGTCATTCGTCGTAGTCCATCGGTGAAGAAGGTGGTTCCGCGTCGGCGGAAGGAAGATTCAAGACCCGGCTTGGAAGATGACTTCATCGGATTGAAGATTTCTTCAGCGCCGCTTGGAGGATTAACTTCTTCCGCTCCGGATGTCCTCTTCAGTTCCATCGGTGGCTCGGCTGAGTGAAGACGACTCAAGGTAGGATGATCTTCAGGGGATTAGTGTTAGGTTTTTGTAAGGGGGTTTGGGTTAGATTAGGGGTATGTGGGTGGTGGGTTTTAATGTTGGGGGGGGTTGTATTTTTCTTTTACAGGCAAAAGAGCTGTTTTCTTTGGGGCATGCCCCCACAAATGGCCCTTTTAAGGGCTGGTAAGGTAAAAGAGCTTTGAATTTTTTTTAATTTAGAATAGGGTAGGGCATTTTTTTATTTTGGGGGGTTTGTTATTTTGTTAGGGGGCTTAGATTAGGTGTAAGTAGCTTAAAATTGTTGTAATATTTGTAACATGTTTGTAACTTATTTTTTTATTTTTTGTAACTTAGCTTTTTTTATTTTTTGTACTTTAGTTAGTTTATGTAATTATATTTAATTGTAGTTATTTGTAGATAATTTATTTAATTAATTTAATGATAGTGTAGTATTAGGTTTAATTGTAACTTAAGTTCGGATTTATTTTACAGGTAATTTTGTATTTCTTTTAGCTATGTAGTTATTAAATAGTTAATAACTATTTAATAACTATTCTAACTAGCTAAAATAAATACAAAGTTACCTATAAAATAAATATAAATCCTAAGATAGCTATAATATAATTATTAATTATATTGTAGCTATCTTAGGGTTTATTTTACAGGTAAGTATTTATTTTTAAATAGGAATAATTTATTAAAGTATAGTGTAGTGTTAGGTGTAATTGTAACTTAGGTTAGGATTTATTTCACAGGTACATTTCTCTTTATTTTAGCTAGGTAAGCTATTAAATAGTTAATAACTATTTAATAGTTATTGTACATGGTTAAAATAAATTGAAAGGTACCTGTAAAATAAAAATAAATCCTAAGATAGCTAGAATATCATTATTATTTATATTGTAGCTATATTAGGGTTTATTTTAAAGGTAAGTATTTAGTTTTAAATAGGATTCATTTACTTAATAAGAGTTAATTTATTTAGATTTATTTAATTAATATTTAAGTTAGGGGGGCGTTAGGGTTAGGGTTAGACTTAGGTTTAGGGGTTAATAATTTTATGACAGTGGCGGCGGCGTAGTGGGGGCAGGATAGGGGTTAATAAATTTATTATAGGTGGCGACGGTGTAGGGGGGGCAGATTAGGATAGGGGTTAATAGGGGTTAATAAATTTAATATAGGTTGCGGCAGGGTCAGGGAGCGGAGGTTTAGGGGTTAATACATATATTATAGTTGCGGTGGGCTCCGGGAGCGGCGGTTTAGGGGTTAATATGTATAGAGTAGCTTGCGGTGGGCTCCGGGAGCGGCGGTTTAGGGGGTAATAACTTTATTTAGTTGCGGCGGTGTAGGGGGGGTCAGATTAGCGGTGTTTAGACTCGGGGTACATGTTAGGGTGTTAGGTGTAGACAGCTCCCATAGGAATCAATGGGATGTCTGTCAGCAGCGAACTTGTACTTTCGCTATGGTCAGACTCCCATTGATTCCTATGGGATCCGCCGCCTCCAGGGGTGGCGGATTAAAAACCAGGTACGCTGGGCCGTAAAAGTGCCGAGCGTACCTGCTAGTTTTTTGATAACTAGCAAAAGTAGTCAGATTGTGCCGCACTTGTGTGCGGAACATCTGGAATGACGTAAGAATCGATCTGTGTCGGACGGAGTCCGGCGGATCGATGCTTACGTTACAAAATTCTACTTTTGCCGGTCTCGAGCCTTTGATAACTAAGGCGTATCAGCCTCGCCACAAATACGCTGCGGAATTCCAGCGTATTTGAGGTTGACGGCTTGATAACTACCCCCCATTGTCTCTTCTGTGGGACAATAGCATAACTTAATTAGTCTTTTTTCATGTAGATCTTATACTACATGGTACTTCACATCAATATGCTTTGTATGTTAACTATTTTTCTCTGATAGAGAGAGTCTTATACAACTTTGGTTATCTTCAAAGATCTGTATTGGTGTGGGTTCATCTATTCCCATGTCTTTCAGCAGTGATTAGATCCATACATGTCTCTGCAGCAGAAACATATTCAGCTTCAGTAGAGGAACGGGCCACAGAAGCTTGCTTTTGACTTGCCATGCTTACAGTTAAATAGAAAAAATATGTTCCCACTGGTGGACAATGCAATCCGATACATTTCAGCCCAATCAGCATATTTGTATCCTACTAGTCTAGGATTGCTATTTACTGGTAGTCTTAATTGTAAATGTGCTGTCCATTTCAACTATCTTCCTGTCCAATTCCAGTCTCTTTGTGTGGGTGGGCTAGTCTTTCTGCATAGTATGTCTAGTGCAGTAGCTATGTCAGGTCTGGTTGCTGTAAATAAGTATATAAGCTTACCTACAGCTTCTCTGTAGCCATTGTTTTCTGGTAATGGTTCACTTTGTTACATTTGCTTGTTGAACCCCCTTCCATTGGATTAGGCATTGTTTTAGCATCTTGTAGTCCTAAGCTTTCAAGCCATTCTAGGACCTTTTATTTTTGAGTGAGTAGAAAACTTCCATCTTCTTATATTGGAATCTGCATGCCCAAATAGTAATACCCATTGTCCAGTTGTTTAACTTCAACTTCTTTGCTTAGACAGTGTACTATTTCTGCACCGCCATTTTTATCTTCATGACACATAATGAGATTATCAACATAGGTCAATATGAATATCCATCTGCCTTCTCTGTGGTGTGTATAAAGGCAGGGGTCTGCTTTACTCTTTACAAAACCTTCTATTTCTTCCATTGCTGCATTTTCCAATTGTTTGCTTCTGCAGCAGGCATCTGCTCCACATCCTTCCATGATGCTGGTTCATATGGCAATAATGATCTTGCAAATTAAGAAAGTCGTGTAGCTGGAACTCCTTTGTTAGGTTGTGATGAGCGCCTGAGATCTTGCTCTGGAGATATTTGTTCTTCAGCTGTCTCAAGCTATGACTTTGCTCTCACAGGAAATCCAGAGAGGGAACAAAAAAACAGCGCTCCAAGCCCAGAAAAAAGTAAAAAGTTCAGCTTTATTCCAACATGATTAAAAACATGCAAAATATGTAAAAAGTGGTCAGCACAGTTGTGCAAAATACAAGTAAAAGAACAGGTGCAAAAAACAGCAAACGTTTCGTGCTTCACGCACTTGATCACTGCTAATTGATGCACCTGTTCTGTTCTCCTTTTATTCTCACAGATCTTAAAGTAACATTACATGTGTATAAACTTGTAAATTGCTGGCCATAGTAAGGGAGCCTATGACAAGAAACCTTTGTTACATATACATAAAATTTATGTGAAAATACATACAAATTCTTATAGATGATATAATTAAATACAACTTAGAAACATGATGTATATAACCTTATGCATACTCCTGATATGAGGACATAAAGAAAAAGACATGTATATTTTCTTGGGTAAACAATAAATGCTTCTCATTACATACTTAAGATTGAAAAATGGCTTTAATATGAGCAAATAATGATATAAGTTTCAAATGAGCCTATGACAAGAAACATACATTTACATTATAAAATCCTTATTGATCTAATTAAGCATTTTAAGTGTAAGTGTCTATAGAAAATATAATTATACCTAGTTCTAGTCTCATCTACACTCAATAGTTAATTATATTCATAAGGTGGAGAAAAAAGTTTCAAAAATGAGCCTCTGACAAGAGACATGTATATGAAGATATCCCAATTCTAAAATTTCTTATTTAAGCATATTGAGAAAGAAACCCTTAATATGAGCAAATATTGATATAAGTTTCAAATGAGCCTATGACAAGAAACATACCTTTTAATTATAAAATCCTTATTAATCTAATTAAGCATTTTAAGTGTAAGTGTCTATAGAAAATATAGTTATACAGTGTTTTAGTCTCATCTACACTCAATCGTTAATTATATTCATATGGTGGAAAAAAGATTAAAAAATGAGCCTCTGACAAGAGACATGTACATGAAGTTGTCCCAATTCTAAAATTTCTTGTTTAAGCGTATTGAGAAAGAAACCCTTAGTAAAGTGTTTATTATTTGGCGAACAGATCTAAATCTCTTCTCATGTTCAGCCCATGAGGATGGGTAGTCTGTAGATAAAACATCCACATGACTTCCCTTATGTCGAGCGACATCTCTCTGTCACCCCCTCGTCTCCAACGGGGAATAAAATCAATTCCCTGTATAGTCAGAGCTGTTGAATCTGCATTATGTAACATTTTAAAATGTCTTGATACCGGTGTAACTGAATGCTCATCCTCTATAGAGCGTAGGTGCTCCACAAATCTCTCTTTTAGTGGTCTTTTGGTTTTCCCTGTGTACTGTTGATGACAAATATTACATGTTAGAAGGTAGACCACATGAGTAGTTGAACAATTGTTATAGTGGTATATCTTATATGTTTTGTTGGTGACAGTAGATTTAAAATCTTCACCTTCTTTAACATATTCACAGGTGGTACAAATTGGGCGCCTACACTTAAAGAAACCTTTTCTTTGTTTTAGCCAGGTTGATGGTTTTTTAGATTTTACATCTGAGGGAGAAAGAAAATTACCCAATGTCTTACCTCGTTTAGAGATAAAATCACATCCCTCTTTTAGGATCTCTTTCAGAATGGAATCTGAATAAAGGATTGGTAAAGAATCTCTGACAATGTTACATACCTTATTGTACTCTAGACTATATGTTGTGATGAATTTGACCTTTTTGTTATAAGATTTTTCTTTCTGCTTTTTTTTGTATTTAAGTAAATCTTGTCTAGGTATTAAATCTACACTGCTTTGCTGTCTCATCTGCTAGCCCTGTTAAAGCTTCTATCTGAATCTCTTTATCCAGTTCTTCTTAAATAATGTTTGCATTTCTGGGTGCTGAATAATATTCTTCTTCTTTACTATTATTATCAACTTCAGCTTCTGAGTCTCTATGTACATACACTGACAAGGGCGCTATAAAGGCAGGCTCCTCTTATTTTTAAGATATATAATATTGATATATTTTTACTCAGTAGTTATTATCACAGTAGAGGAGTCGTGCTAGCATTATTTTTGATTTCACAAAAAAGCTATGGACAAGTTTCCACAAACAGAAAATGTTTGCAAGCACTCTATGCCCAGACTAATGTTGGAGACCAGAAGGTGTATAATAAAATCTAACTTTTATTTAAATTATTAAAAGATGGGTAAACAAAAAAACACTTAAAATCCCTATCATGAGTAAATAGTTGTATCAATATTACTGTGCCCCTGGATAGTGGGCTATCTGGCCTTCTATTGTGATTATTGTCTCAAAAGACACTCTTGTATTATTACCTTGCTTATATTGTTGAACACTATATAGTTTCTATACCTCTGGAAGTCAGTTGTCAGGTTAGATAATGTGGCTTCTAACTAGAACTTAGGAAGTGACGATGTTGCATATGTATTTCTATAGTGTTAATACCTTAATATTCCGATAACATACAAATCAGTTGATGGTCAGGTTTTGTAATACAGGTATTTTATTTCAAATACCCCCAATTTTCTTAACCTTTTGGTTTATAAGAATAGTTATAAACAGAAAACAGGTATCGCAACAGTGTAGTAATAATATGGAAGAGAGATATGCAGGTAAAAACGTAATTTAATACATGTTACAAAGCGTACATACAAAATTTCAGGCACAGCAAACAAACCCCGCTGACGCGTTTCCCGCTTCACAAGCGGTTCATCAGAGCTGGGAAAGAAGTGTCATAGGCAGCTGTTAAATCTCAGGTAACAAATCTGAATAACCAATTAGCAGACAGAAGTCTCACCTCTGACCTAACCTTTTACACTCCATATACTTCTAAGCATTAACTTTCTTGCAGTAACATAAGAAATGTTACAATATCATTATAAACATCACATAATAATATTACAAGTTAAGACTAAATAGAACACCTCTATTAAAATGAGTTAAATCAAAGTAAAGAATATCGGAACCCTGAAAACAAAATGTTAAGCGAAAATTGTTACAATTAAATTACATGTTACACATTAAAGTAGCCAAAAAGATATAAAAGTTAAATGCAAACTTAGTTATATTACGGCAAATGTGAATACATGTCATAATGTTACAACTTAGCAAAAATAAGGAGAGAAAACACATTGTACTAATCTTAATAGTAAAAGATCAGTCCTTATATAGTAGTTACTATATTAAATGGACATATTCATAAAACTAAGCATCTATAAATAATTTGATGTCACTAATTTTATTTATTCCTAGTGGGGAACCCGTTTTGAGGGTATAGATCCAATAAATTTCTCTTTTGCTCAAGATCTTATATCTATTACCTCCTCTGATGTTAGTTTTAACCTGTTCAATACCTTGAAACCGAAAATACCTGAATTTATCAATATGTTCAAAAAAATGCTTGGCCACTGGAGTTTTACCCCTTTTAGATATGGATGATGATTTAAGATATCTGTCGAAAAACTACAAGTTTATCTCCTATAGGTCAGATACTATAGGTGATAGAATAAACAAAAACTCAGGTTCACACTCCAATACTAAAGCCACTAAAGCCACTATACAGACAGGTAAAACCAACAATTGGCTTTCCAAAAAATGTGGCTTCTACAAGTGTGGTGTGAGGCCATGTAAAAGTTGTGATTTTGCTATGGTAGGAGACACTTTTCAGTCCACAAACACTAGAAAAATATACAATATTCAGGGGCGTATTAATTGCAGTTCAAACTTTGTTGTCTACCTTATCACCTGTTTACACTGTAATTTTCAATATGTAGGTCTCACCTCTAGGGGCTTAAAGGACAGGATTCGGGAACATCTTTTGTCCCTAGAGGCGGAGGTACCCAAAACTCCAGTGGCCAAGCATTTTTTTGAACATATTGATAAATTCAGGTATTTTCGGTTTCAAGGTATTGAACAGGTTAAAACTAACATCAGAGGAGGTGATAGATATAAGATCTTGAGCAAAAGAGACATTTATTGGATCTATACCCTCAAAACGGGTTCCCCACTAGGAATAAATAAAATTAGTGACATCAAATTATTTATAGATGCTTAGTTTTATGAATATGTCCATTTAATATAGTAACTACTATATAAGGACTGATCTTTTACTATTAAGATTAGTACAATGTGTTTTCTCTCCTTATTTTTGCTAAGTTGTAACATTATGACATGTATTCACATTTGCCGTAATATAACTAAGTTTGCATTTAACTTTTATATCTTTTTGGCTACTTTAATGTGTAACATGTAATTTAATTGTAACAATTTTCGCTTAACATTTTGTTTTCAGGGTTCCGATATTCTTTACTTTGATTTAACTCATTTTAATAGAGGTGTTCTATTTAGTCTTAACTTGTAATATTATTATGTGATGTTTATAATGATATTGTAACATTTCTTATGTTACTGCAAGAAAGTTAATGCTTAGAAGTATATGGAGTGTAAAAGGTTAGGTCAGAGGTGAGACTTCTGTCTGCTAATTGGTCATTCAGATTTGTTACCTGAGATTTAACAGCTGCCTATGACACTTCTTTCCCAGCTCTGATGAACCGCTTGTGAAGCGGGAAACGCGTCAGCGGGGTTTGTTTGCTGTGCCTGAAATTTTGTATGTACGCTTTGTAACATGTATTAAATTACGTTTTTACCTGCATATCTCTCTTCCATATTATTACTACACTGTTGCGATACCTGTTTTCTGTTTATGACTTTGCCTAAATAGGGGTGTGGAGAGCCCCCAGCAACAGTGTTAGTATTAGCAGCCAGACCGGAATTACACTGATATTCTGTGAGGCCCTGGATTAAAGCCCTGTATGCATACTAATGCCCGGTGGATACATGTTTGCTCTGAATACCTGCAAAACGATACAAGGAATCAATACCGCACCGAGAGGGTTATAATCGGGTGAGTCCTCTTTTTTGATCAACTTTACTTGGATATTTTACAGTATTTAGGTGACATCCGCATTAGTGGGACTCTTGGACAGAGTCGGTTTCACCTCTGAACTTTCATTCTACATACATTTACAGCATTAAGACTGAGCAGTCTATTTCTCTTTAAATGATATATTGATATTATACTCTCCATAGAGACTGGCATAAGGATATTTTTGCGTGTATATTTCCAAGTTAGGAATAATAATATTATAATGGCTGCAGCTATGGATACGGCTAGGAGAGAGAGATTTGCAAAATTATTTAAAGGCACAGCAACTAGTGAAAACAAAGTTGAATTAGGAACCCTTTTTTCAAATAAGGAGAAAATACATATTAAGGAACTTAAGTTGTGGTGGGATATAGAATTTTTGGAATGCTATTTGGAGGAGAAAAAAATACAACGAGGTCTAAGAATGAAAAAATTTCCAGCATTCCATAAAGATTTCCCTGAGTTTATGCAAGATTGGAATCAATCCCTGTCAGATTGTTCACTAATCCTAATGGAGAAACTTGTAAAGTTTAAAAAAGAACAAAGAGAAGCAATATTGACAGAGATTGAAGACTTGGATAAAGATCTAGAGAGTTTTAAAGATGATGAGAGAATGTTGCCCTTTCAGAAACAACTTGATGACACACTGGAGAAACTGAGTACTGAATTATCTGACAGTAAATATAAGAAATATGAGAGAGACACAAATAACTATGAACTGGGGATAGTTTATAGCTGGAGCTCGGATAGGAAACAACAGAGAAATAAACAAAAGCTCAATAATAAAAATAAGAACAAGAATAAAAATCAACGAAAAGTGACTTTCTCCAGCTTTGAGAGTGCAACAGGTTGCAGTGATTCTAGTAATACTTCAACCTCAGTATTAACACCTTCAACCCCGACAGAGTCACTGCCATCTACTTCAACTCCAGTGAGAACAACAGCGATCAATGAAAAGATCCTGGGAGCAAAGCCAAAAAACGGCAAGTTGCAAATGGAACATTCAAAAAAGGAGAAGGTGGTGGTGATACCTGTAGAGGGAGCAGAAGTTATACAGAGCGTACCCAGGTATCCAAGTCGAAGAACACAATGGAAGAAGAACAGCAGCAAGAACATCAAGTAATCAATTTATCATCTAAAACTCTGGGTCCATATGAGAAGTCTGTTTTATCTAAGGGACTTGGCTTCTCTCCTGCAAGGGACTTCAGCTTATTTGATACTATGCTGGACATTAACAAGTTCATTCGTAAAATAACTTTAAAGAAGCACTTTTCCAATAGTGTTGAAACTCAGGATTTTGCTGATGAAGATATGAGAGACACGATTACCATTAGTGACAATTGTAATTTCAAGGAATTGTGTGATGTTGCAACACTTTGTGAGTTACAAAGTATTGATTCTTGTTCAGGAGTTGTTTTCAAACAACAACCAATGTTGAAATCTAAGTCAAGTACTTTTTATCCTGTACAGGCTCGTAATGATGTGATTGAGTTGTTTCATTCAATTCTTGAACAAGATTTAGTGGAATTATCTTTGAAACTAAGTAATGACACAACCAAAAACACCTCCAAGTACAGTAATCTGAATAAAAAAGAGATCTTTGCATTGAACCAATTGAGTTCTAATTCGAATCTGATGATAGTCAACTCAGATAAGGGGGGCTCTATAGTTGTGTTAGATAAGGTAGACTACAATAATGAAGTATATCGCCAGTTAAGTGATGTTGAAACCTACAAAAAACTCACCTTTAATCCTACCATTAAATATCAAAGAGAGCTTGAACATCTATTGGATTTAGGAATAGAAAATGCAGTATTCACAGGTAAGATAGCTGACTCAATTTTTGTTGAACATCCGAGAGTACCAGTGTTTAAATACTTACCTAAAATACATAAGTCTTTAGTCAATCCCCCAGGGAGACCAATAATTTCAGCGATTGGCTCCCTGGGGGAGAGATTGGGCCAATGGGTAGATGCACAGCTACAGCCAATAGTTCAATCATTACCTGGGTTTCTGAGAGACACTAAACATTTACTTAGATCCATACAACAGTTTGAATGGAAGGAGGGTTATGTTTTTTCCACAATAGATGCAGTTTCTTTATATTCATGCATACCGCATGAGCAAGGATTAAATGCTGTACAGAGAATGCTTGTCAGATATTCTGGGTATGATGACAGATTAATTGATTTTATATTGGAAGCTATCTCATTCTTACTACACCATAACTACTTTATGTATAATGTTGAGTTCTATCTGCAACTTAGAGGGACAGCGATGGGGGCAAAATTTGCCCCCTCGTATGCCAATTTATATCTAGCTGATTTTGAAACCAGAAAGATCTTTGGAAATGAGAACTCTTATAAAGATAATATTAAGTTATATACCAGATATATCGATGATATTTTGATAATTTGGGGAGGTGAAGAAAGTAAATTGAAGTATTTTGTTGATGATCTTAACTTAAATGACAACAACTTAAGTTTCACTTATAATGCTTCTAGAGACAATATACCATATCTAGATGTACTGATAGGACACAAAGATGAATCTATTGTCACTGAAGTTTATAGGAAAGATATATCCGGGAATACTATTCTCAGAGCAGATTCATCACATCCCAGACATCTGAAAAAGGGGATCCCTAAAGGACAGTACATTAGGTTAATGCGTAATTGTAGCTCTTTGGATATGTATTGGAAACATGCTGGAAATTTGACTTCACGTTTGGTAGAAAGAGGTTATAATGTAAGAGAGCTAAATGATATTGCTACTTTGGTGTCTGGCTTTGATAGAAGTAAATTACTCAAGGATAAACAAAAAACTAGATACAATGCCAGAAATCAGAGTAGTAATAGTGTTAACTTTATAACCAAATACAGCAATCAATATCATGCTATATGTAATATTATCAAGAGAAGGTTATCCCTTTTAGATATGGATGATGATTTAAGATATCTGTCGAAAAACTGCAAGTTTATCTCCTATAGGTCAGATACTATAGGTGATAGAATAAACAAAAACTCAGGTTCACACTCCAATACTAAAGCCACTAAAGCCACTATACAGACAGGTAAAACCAACAATTGGCTTTCCAAAAAATGTGGCTTCTACAAGTGTGGTGTGAGGCCATGTAAAAGTTGTGATTTTGCTATGGTAGGAGACACTTTTCAGTCCACAAACACTAGAAAAATATACAATATTCAGGGGCGTATTAATTGCAGTTCAAACTTTGTTGTCTACCTTATCACCTGTTTACACTGTAATTTTCAATATGTAGGTCTCACCTCTAGGGGCTTAAAGGACAGGATTCGGGAACATCTTTTGTCCCTAGAGGCGGAGGTACCCAAAACTCCAGTGGCCAAGCATTTTTTTGAACATATTGATAAATTCAGGTATTTTCGGTTTCAAGGTATTGAACAGGTTAAAACTAACATCAGAGGAGGTGATAGATATAAGATCTTGAGCAAAAGAGAAATTTATTGGATCTATACCCTCAAAACGGGTTCCCCACTAGGAATAAATAAAATTAGTGACATCAAATTATTTATAGATGCTTAGTTTTATGAATATGTCCATTTAATATAGTAACTACTATATAAGGACTGATCTTTTACTATTAAGATTAGTACAATGTGTTTTCTCTCCTTATTTTTGCTAAGTTGTAACATTATGACATGTATTCACATTTGCCGTAATATAACTAAGTTTGCATTTAACTTTTATATCTTTTTGGCTACTTTAATGTGTAACATGTAATTTAATTGTAACAATTTTCGCTTAACATTTTGTTTTCAGGGTTCCGATATTCTTTACTTTGATTTAACTCATTTTAATAGAGGTGTTCTATTTAGTCTTAACTTGTAATATTATTATGTGATGTTTATAATGATATTGTAACATTTCTTATGTTACTGCAAGAAAGTTAATGCTTAGAAGTATATGGAGTGTAAAAGGTTAGGTCAGAGGTGAGACTTCTGTCTGCTAATTGGTTATTCAGATTTGTTACCTAAGATTTAACAGCTGCCTATGACACTTCTTTCCCAGCTCTGATGAACCGCTTGTGAAGCGGGAAACGCGTCAGCGGGGTTTGTTTGCTGTGCCTGAAATTTTGTATGTACGCTTTGTAACATGTATTAAATTATGTTTTTACCTGCATATCTCTCTTCCATATTATTACTACACTGTTGCGATACCTGTTTTCTGTTTATGACTTTGCCTAAATAGGGGTGTGGAGAGCCCCCAGCAACAGTGTTAGTATTAGCAGCCAGACCGGAATTACACTGATATTCTGTGAGGCCCTGGATTAAAGCCCTGTATGCATACTAATGCCCGGTGGATACATGTTTGCTCTGAATACCTGCAAAACGATACAAGGAATCAATACCGCACCGAGAGGGTTATAATCGGGTGAGTCCTCTTTTTTGATCAACTTTACTTGGATATTTTACAGTATTTAGGTGACATCCGCATTAGTGGGACTCTTGGACAGAGTCGGTTTCACCTCTGAACTTTCATTCTACATACATTTACAGCATTAAGACTGAGCAGTCTATTTCTCTTTAAATGATATAAGAATAGTTATACTGATTGTGCTAAATGTATTGAAAATATTGTTGGGTTGTGGTTGTTTGCCACGTGTTACTTATGGTGATGGTGTCACTTATAAAATTAGATATTATATACCAGGTAATGACACCAAATTCAACTTACAATACGATATCAGTGATTGAGTGTTTGTGTTGTGATTTATATTATGGTTGCAATATCAGGCAATAGCACCAAATTCAACATTCACTCTGATGTACATAATTGAAAGTTTAATTTTTTTTTCCTTATGATATCAGTGATTGAGCGTTTGTGTTGTAATTTATATTATGGCTGCAATATCATGTAATGGCACCAAATTCATCATTCACATGCGTGATTCAATGTTTTTAGTATATTATATTCACATAATGGTTGCAATACCAAATAAATATGTTACTATTTTGCCCATTGACTTATTTTGTATTGTATTGATTGATATCTGGTGAACTGCAAACCCAAACACAAATAATTCAAGGTTTGCGTTTTTTATTTGGTATATTAATAATATCCAGGGTGGTTAAATGTTATATAGTGAGTCTAGGTAACAATGTTGCCATCCACAATTGTGAAAGTTTGTGACCCTTCGTATTATGTATCTTAGCAGTCGTGATAATAGTTGTTAGTCAATCTGTGACAATTCCACCTAAGGTATATTGTTTATACTCTCTTTGCTAAATATCCCCCTTGCAGATAAAGTAAGGTACCATCGGTTTGCGTTGTATAGTTATATGATTATAACAGTGCTCCTTATTTATGCAAACCATGTGTCTACTTATATACTTTAAATCACAATCTCTCAGAAGTTGTAGTTATATGCTGTTATAGATAGCTATTAACCGCTATTTTGCTCTTGCCATTGCGGTTTCAGTAAATAATGTTTAAGTGCTTGTCATGCATATTAGTTCCTTTGTTTCCAAAGTAGGAATGTGGTGTTAATCCACTAATCATATTTGATTGTATTTAGTTAATACTTAGCATACAATTCTAACACTAGTGTTGTATTATGTTATATTAATTTTTATTCATGTATGTATAAGCTCAAATGACTTCTTTGGTTTGTTAATATCTGTTCATATATGCCGTTGCAGGTACTTGGTTCCGTGCATCTACGTTCCTACAGTTACTCAAATAATATAACGCAATGCAATCAATAACAGCTATTGTCAGCCGTAAGGAATCAGCCCAGGATTTAACCCAATTGCTAGAGTGATAAGATAAACACACGCTAGCACACTGAGAAGAAACCAGGACGTGACCCACTCAGGAAAGAATAAAAGACAATTATTACGCAGAAAACTGAGTACTCACTGATGTTGCAGGGTCACTGGAAAGTCTCTAGAGAGATGAGGGAGTAATGTACTGAGACTTATGTTGGTTGAGGTATACTTTAAGAATGGTCAGACAATGCAGAGGTCAGCAGCCGTTTTTAACAGGCAGGGGATTATCCATTAGAGTGGTCAGACAATGCAATGGTCAGCAACCGGTTTGAACAGGCAGAGGATAATCCATTAGAGTGGTCAGGCAATAAAAAGGTAAATGTCCATTTAAGCAGGTTTGTAGGATAAGGCAGCAGAGTTATCAGGCAAAGCAATGGTCAATGTCCCTTTAAGCAGGTTTGTAGGATAAGGCAGCAGAGTGGTCAGGCAAGCAATGGTCAATGTCCCTTTTAAGCAGGATTGTAGGATAAAGCAGCAGAGTAGTCAGGCAAAGCAATGATCAATGTCCCTTTAAGCAGGTTTAAAGGATAAGGCAGCAGAGTAGTCAGGCAAAGCAATGATCAATGTCCCATTAAGCAGGTTTGTAGGATTAGGTAGCAGAGTAGTCAGGCAAAGCAATGGTCAATATTCAGGAGACAGGTTATTTGGGATCAAACAGAGAGTAGTCAGATAAGCCAAGGTCGAAATCCTGTAAGCGGTAAAGGTTGAGAGAGCCAAAAGACACAGAGCCACAAGCAGGTAAATACACTAACAAACGGGCCCCGAGGAAAACTCCCAGCCGGCATTTAAAGCCAGTGACGAGAGGAGGCCGTGATCAAAAAGGGGTGTGTCAGGAAGGCCGCGTCATGTTACTAGGCAACGTGACGTGGCAAGAACACAGAGGAGGGGAGCCACGGCGACACTGCGATGAATGGATTGTATTTGCTCAGATATTGTTTAAAATTACACAAATTGGGACCACATTGTCCCACACAACCCCTCTGAAGCATTTCGCCTAACAAGGCTTTATCAAAGGCGGCGGGCTGCCGTGGTTTAAAATATTTATTCGTTACCAATACCGGACGTCCTGCCTCCATTGAAGAATGATAGGTTATTATTTCACTGTCAGTCTTTGCCAACAGCCTATTGGGACCTTTGATAGATCGGTTAGTCAGCTTAAGGTGGATTTAATAACTTTACTTCAATTTGGATCCATGTCTATTTCTGTATCCTGAGTCCTTGGGGCCTATCTATCAAGCTCCGAACGGAGCTTGACGGCCCGTGTTTCTGGCGAGTTTTCAGACTCGTCAGAAACACAAGTTATGGAGCAGCGGTCACAAAGACCGCTGCTCCATAACCCTTGTCTGCCTGCTTTGAGCCGGTGGACAGGAATCACCGGAATTCAACCCAATCGAGTACGATTGGGTTGATTGACACTCCCTGCTGGCAGACCATTGGCCGCGAGTCTGCAGGGGGTGTTGTTGCACCAGCGGCTCTTGTGAGCTGCTGGTGCAATGCTGAATACGGAGAGTGTATTACTCTCTGCATTCAGCGATGTCTTGCGGACCTGATCCGCACTGTCGGATCAGGTCCGCAAGACATTTGATAGGCCCCCTTGCGTCAGTTGCAACATATATAGGTTCAAGGTGGATTCGTTTCTTCCTATAGATTAATAGATAGAAAGATAGTTTTATCATGAATATTTAAATGATATTAAATACTTTCCGTATATTTGATACTTGATAAATTATGGGTTGAAGTCCTATTCAGTATTTTATAGCTTTATTTGAAAGTTGGTTTTAAATTTCAGTTTTTTTTCTTTTATTTGAAATTTGGTAAAATCATATATCTTTGGATATTGCTTTATATATATATATATAATGTAAGTTGTAGGAATGGGAGTGTGCTTTCTACTTAAATGTCTTTAAGTGTTCTGTGTTTACTGTGAGAAAAGTGCCAACTTGATTGTGAGCAACAATTTTTTTTAAAAAGATAGTGTCCAATATATAAAGCAAAATTAAAATAAATAAAGTGAAAATTGTGAAAAAATATATATACATATATGTAAAGTTATAAATGAATTAGTGCCAAGTTCTATTGCTATCTGCCCAGTGTTATTCATTTTTCTTTTATTATTTGAATTTGTGCTCCATTTTTATAAATGCTTGCAGTTAGTTTATTCGTGTTACTGCTCTTATTAAAATTCCTGTGCATATTTTTATGAATACTTGCAATTTATATTATTGCCTGTGTTTATATATTTTTTGTGATATGTGTATTGATTACAACCATGACTTAGATCCTATAGTGTATTAATTCTTACCATTTCCATTTGTGTTTACTTACTGTTGCATGTTTTGTGATAATCCAATGTATCTTTTGACTTGATATAATCAATTCACCAATTATGTTCATTTTGTCTCTTACAGAAATACATAGTAGTTATTATTTTCATTAATACCATTTGGATATACTGATTTCAATAAGTATATCCATTTACTTTCAGCTTTTAGAAGGGCTCTTTCTAGATCTCCCCCTCTGATGCCTAATGTTATTTGCTCTACACCCCAGCATCGGAGGTTTTTTGGATTTGAATTATGCTCCGATAAGAAATGGAATGCTACACTTTTAATAATTTTCCCATCAGTTTTTCAGTTTTGTCCTTAGGGGCATTCTTAATGTTTCTTAGGTGTTCCATCAACCTGACTCTTATCTTACGAGTCATCATGCTTATATAGTACTTCTGGCATGAGCATTGCAGTACATATATTACTCCTGAGGTGTTACAGCTGATGTACCTATTGATCAAGTGAGTATGCTCAAATCTGTCTGTTATTTTGTCTGTTTTTTTTCCATATTGACAGGTGGAACAGGTTCCGCATTTAAATGATCCTGGTGTGAATGATGTCTTTGTTTTTTTCCTTGATCAAAAAATAAAAGAAAAATGAATAACACTGGGCATATAGCAATAGCCCTTTGCACTAATTCATATATAACTTTACATATATGTATATATATTTTTTCACAATTTTCACTTTATTAATTTTATTTTGCTTTATATATTGGACACACTCGCCTAGATTACGAGTTTTGCGTTAGGCTTAAAAAGCAGCGTCGGCCGGTCCCAGCGCTGTTTTTTAACGCCCGCTGGTATTACGAGTCTTGCAGGTAGAGGTGTACCGCTCACTTTTTTGGCCAGACTTGGAAATACCGCAAATCCACTTACATAAATTGCGTATCCTCTTTTTTTTCAATGGGACTTGCATAGCGCCGGTATTACGAGTCTGCCAAAAAGTGAGCTGTAGACCCTCTCCTGTCAAGACTGGTACCGCATTTTAAAGTCAGTAGTTAAGAGTTTTACACTACAACACCGTAGCATAAAACTCTTAACTAAAGTGCTAAAAAGTACACTAACACCTATAAACTACATATAACCCCTAAACCGAGGCCCTCCCACATCGCAAATACTAAAATAAAAATTTTAACCCCTAATCTGCTGAACCGGATATCGCCGCCACTATAATAAATATATTAACCCCTAAACTGCCACACTCCCGCCTCGCAAACATTAGTTAAATATTATTAACCCCTAATCTGCCGTCCCTAACATCGCCAACACCTACCAACATTTGTTAACCCCAAATCTGCCGCCCCCAACGTCGCTGCCACTATACTAAAGTTATTAACCCCTAAATCTAGGTCTAACCCTAACCCCCCCTAACTTAAATATAATTTAAATAAATCTAAATAAAATTACTATAATTAAATTAACTAAATTATTCCTATTTAAAACTAAATACTTACCTGTAAAATAAACCCTAAGCTAGCTACAATATAACTAATAGTTACATTGTACCTAGCTTAGGGTTTATTTTTATTTTACTATTAACTATTTAATAAACTACCTAGCTAAAATAAATACAAATTTACCTGTAAAATAAAATCTAACCTAAGTTACACTAACACCTAACACTACACTATAATTAAATTAATTCCCTAAACTAAATACAATTAAATACAATTAAATAAAATTAGCTAAAGTACAAAAAACCCCCACTAAATTACAGAAAATAATAAACAAATTAAAAGATTTTTAAACTAATTACACCTAATCTAATCCCCCTAACAAAATAAAAAGCCCCCCCAAAATAAAAAAGCCCTACCCTACACTAAATTACAAATAGCCCTTAAAAGGGCCTTTTGCAGGGCATTGTCCCAAAGTAATCAGCTCTTTTACCTGTAAAAATATTTACAAATCCACCCCAACATTAAAACTCACCACCCACACAACCAACCCTACTCTAAAACCCACCCAATACCCCCTTAAAAAAAACCTAACACTAACCCCTTGAAGATCACCTTACCGGGAGAAGTCTTCATCCAACTGGGCCGAAGTCCTCAATGAATCCGGTAGAAGTGGTCCTCCAGATGGGCAGAAGTGGTCCTCCAGATGGGCAGAAGTCTTCATCCAGACGGCATCTTCTATCTTCATCCATCCGGCGTGGAGCGGGTCCTTCTTAAAGACATCCGACGCGGAGCATCCTCTTCTTTCTATGGCGACTGAAGAATGAAGGTTCCTTTAAGTGACGTCATCCAAGATGAGAAGAATTCTATCAGCCAATCAGAATTAAGGTAGGAAAATCATATTGGCTGATGCAATCAGCCAATAGGATTGAACTTCAATCCTATTGGCTGATCCAATCAACCAATAGGATTGAGCTGGCATTCTATTGGCTGTTCCAATCAGCCAATAGAATGCCAGCTCAATCCTATTGGCTGATTGCATCAGTAAATAGGATTTTTTCTACCTTAATTCTGATTGGCTAATAGAATTCTATCAGCCAATCGGAATTGAAGGGACGCCATCTTGGATGACATCACTTAAAGGTACCTTCATTCTTCAGTCACTGTGGAAAGAAGAGGATGGACCCGCTCCGGATGGATGAAGATAGAAGATGCCGTCTATATGTAGACTTCTGCAATGCCCCACAAAAGGCCCTTTTAAGGGATATTTGTAATTTAGTGTAGGGTAGGGCTTTTTTATTTTGGAGGGGCTTTTTATTTTGTTAGGTGGATTAGAATAGGTGTAATTAGTTTAAAAATATTGTAATTTGTTTATTATTTTCTGTAATTTAGTGGGTTTTTTTTTGTACTTTAGCTAATTTTATTTAATTGTATTTAATTGTATTTAATTTAGGGAATTAATTTAATTATAGTGTAGTGTTAGGTATTATTGTAACTTAGGTTAGGTTTTATTTTACAGGTACTTTTGTATTTATTATAGCTAGGTAGTTTATTAAATAGTTAATAACTATTTAGTAACTAGTCTACCTAGTTAAAATAAATACAAACTTGCCTGTAAAATAAAAATAAACCCTAAACTAGATAACAATGTAATTATTAGTTATATTGTAGCTATCTTATGGTTTATTTTATAGGTAAGTATTTAGTTTTAAATAGGAATAATTTAGTTAATTATAGTAATTTTATTTAGATTTATTTAAATTATATTTAAGTTAGGGGGTGTTAGGGTTAGGGTTAGACTTAGGTTTAGGGGTTAATATGTTTATTATAGTGTCGGCGACATTGGGGGCAGCAGATTAGGGGTTAAAAAGTGTAGGTAGGTTGCGTCGACATTTGGTGATGGCAGATTAGGGGTTAATAAATATAATGTAGGTGTCAGTGATGTTGGGGCAGCAGATTAGGGGTTCATAAGTATAATGTAGGTGGCGGCGGTGTCCAGAGTGGCAGATTAGGGGTTAATAATATAATGCAGGTGTCGGCGATGTCGGGGGCGGCAGATTAGGGGTTAATAAGTGTAATATTAGGGGTGTTTTTATACTCGGGGTTCATGTTAGGGTGTTAGGTGTAGACATAAATTTTATTTCCCCATAGGAATCAATGGGGCTGCTTTTTTGCAGGTGTTAGACTTTTTTTCAGCCGGCTCTCCCCGTTGATTCCTATGGGGAAATCGTGCATGAGCACGCTACACCAGCTAACCGCTGACTTAAGCATCGCTGGTATTGGAGTGTGGTAATAAGCAAAAGTTTGCTCAACACTCACTTCTTGTCTTTTAACAACGGGTTTGTAAAAACCCGTAATACCAGCGCTCTCTGTAAGTGAGCGGTGAGCATAAACTGCTCGCTAGCACCGCATAGCCTCTAACGCAAAACTCGTAATCTAGCCGTATCTTTTTTAAAAATCACAATCAAGTTGGAACTTTTCTCACAACAAACACAGAACACTTAAAGACATTTAAGCAGAAATCACACTCCCATTCCTACAACTTACTGTATATATATAACAATATCCAAAGATATATGATGTTACCAAATTTCATATAAAACTGAAATTTAAAACCAACTTTCAAATAAAACTATAAAATACTGAATAAGACTTCAAACTATAATTTATCAAGTATCAAATATATGGAAAGTATTGAATATCATTTAAATATTCATGATAAAACTATCTTTTAATCTATAGGAAGAAAATAGTCTACCTTAAACCTATATATGTTGCAACAGACACAAGGACTCAAGGAATACAGAAATAGACATGGATCCGAATTCAAGTAAAGTTATTAAATCCACCTTAAGCTGACTAGCCGATCTATCAAAGGTCCCAATAGGCTGTCGGCAAAGACTGACAGCAAAAGAATAACCTATTGTTTTTCAATGGAGGCGGGACTTCCGGTATCGGTAACGAATAAATATTTTAAACCACGGCGGCACGCCGCCTTTGATAAAGCCTTGATAGGCAAAACGCATTGGGGGGTTGTGTGGAACAATGGGGTCCCAATTTGTGTAATTTTTTTTTATTTTAATTTATTTATTTATTGAAAAACCCCAATGGGTGTATCACAACAAGAAGTAATAAAGTACATGAAAAAGCAACAATTAAAAAATGAGATACATGTAGGTCAGATATATTCCTGAAGTGACTAGCACCCATCCGTTTTTTTTTTTAAACTTTTTGAATAAACCAGGGAAAAAGGAAAGGGGGGAAGGGGTTTAAAGGGAGGGGAAATGGGGGTGGGAAAAGAGGGGAAGGAGGGGGGGGAAGGGAATTTTGTTGCACCCAGGCAACGTCAAGGTGAGGGGGGGAGAGGGAAGGAGCGGGTAAGAGCACGCTACCCTCGTGCATAACTGTCTTGAGTGTGCTTATATCTATATAAACAGGAACCTAAATCAGATGGCATAATGTAATGTAGCATAAAATAGCAGAGTTTGAGTCCCATGGTTGCAGAGGGAAATCATACCTGGTTTCTTTAGGTAGGAGGAGACACCCGGTCCGCCCAATGTGGAGTACAGGAAGGTACTTTACGTGAATAGGTCCCATACGGCTAGATTTAGAGTTTTGTCGGTAAGGACCCGCGTAGCTAACGCTGGCTTTTTTCTGGCCGCACCATAAAAATAACTCTGGTATTGAGAGTCCACATAAAGGCTGCGTTAGGCTCCAAAAAAGGAGCGTAGAGCATTTTTAACGCAACTTCAACTCTCGATACCAGAGTTGCTTACGGACGCGGCCAGCCTCAAAAAACGTGCTCGTGCACGATTCCCCCATAGGAAACAATGGGGCTGTTTGAGGTGAAAAAAAACCTAACGCCTGCAAAAAAGCCGCGTTCAGCTCCTAACGCAGCCCCATTGTTTGCTATGGGGAAACACTTCCTACGTCTGCACCTAACACCCTAACATGTACCCCGAGTCTAAACACCCCTAACCTTACACTTATTAACCCCTATTCTGCCGCCCCTGCTATCGCTGACCCCTGCATATTATTTTTAACCCTTAATCTGCCGCTCCTTAAACCGCCGCTATTTACATTATCCCTATGTACCCCTAATCTGCTGCCCCTAACACCGCCGACCCCTATATTATATTTATTAACCCCTAATCTGCCCCCCACAACGTCGCCTCCACCTGCCTAAACTTATTAACCCCTAATCTGCCGAGCGGACCGCACCTCTACTATAATAAAGTTATTAACCCCTAATCCGCCTCACTAACCCTATAATAAATAGTATTAACCCCTAATCTGCCCTCCCTAACATCGCCGACACCTAACTTCAAACATTAACCCCTAATCTGCCGACCGGAGCTCACCGCTATTCTAATAAATGTATTAACCCCTAAAGCTAAGTCTAACCCTAACACTAACACCCCCCTAAATTAAATATAATTTTAATCTAACAAAATTAATTAACTCTTATTAAATAAATTATTCCTATTTAAAGCTAAATACTTACCTGTAAAATAAATCCTAATATAGCTACAATATAAATTATAATTATATTATAGCTATTTTAGAATTAATATTTATTTTACAGGCAACTTTGTAATTATTTTAACCATGTACAATAGCTATTAAATAGTTAAGAACTATTTAATAGTTACCTAGTTAAAATAATTACAAAATTACCTGTAAAATAAATCCTAACCTAAGTTACAATTAAACCTAACACTATACTATCATTAAATTAATTAAATAAAATACCTACAATTACCTACAATTAAACCTAACACTACACTATCAATAAATTAATTAAATACAACATCTACAAATAACTACAATGAAATAAACTAACTAAAGTACAAAAAATAAAAAAGAATTAAGTTACAAAAAATAAAAAAATATCTACAAACATAAGAAAAATATTACAACAATTTTAAACTAATTACACCTACTCTAAGCCCCCTAATAAAATAACAAAGACCCCCAAAATAACAAAATGCCTTACCCTATTCTAAATTACTAAAGTTCAAAGCTCTTTTACCTTACCAGCCCTGAACAGGGCCCTTTGCGGGGCATGCCCCAAGAAGTTCAGCTCTTTTGCCTGTAAAAAAAACATACAATACCCCCCCCCAACATTACAACCCACCACCCACATACCCCTAATCTAACCAAAAACCCCCTTAAATAAACCTAACACTAAGCCCCTGAAGATCTTCCTACCTTATCTTCACCATACCAGGTTCACCGATCCGTCCTGAAGAGCTCCTCCGATGTCCTGATCCAAGCCCAAGCGGGGGGCTGAAGAGGTCCATGATCCAGATGAAGTCTTCATCCAAGCGGGAGCTGAAGAGGTCCATGATCCGGATGAACTCTTCATCCTAGCGGGAGCTGAAGAGGTCCATGATCCGGATGAAGTCTTCTATCAACGGCATCTTCAATCTTCTTTCTTCGGGAGCCATCATCTTCCATCCGACGCGGAACATCCTCTTCTCCCGACGCCTACTAGCCGAATGAAGGTTGCTTTAAGGGACGTCATCCAAGATGGCGTCCCTCGAATTCCGATTGGCTGATAGGATTCTATCAGCCAATCGGAATTAAGGTAGGAAAATTCTGATTGGCTGATGGAATCAGCCAATCAGAATCAAGTTCAATCCGATTGGCTGATCCGATCAGCCAATCAGATTGAGCTCGCATTCTATTGGCTGTTCCGATCAGCCAATAGAATGCGAGCTCAATCTGATTGGCTGATCGGATCAGCCAATCGGATTGAACTTGATTCTGATTGGCTGATTCCATCAGCCAATCAGAATATTCCTACCTTAATTCCGATTGGCTGATAGAATCCTATCAGCCAATCGGAATTTGAGGGACGCCATCTTGGATGACGTCCCTTAAAGGAACCGTCATTCTTCAGTTGGACGTCGCCGGATGAAGATGGGTCCGCGTCGGAGGTCTTCAGGATGGAGCCGGTCCTCATCGGATGAAGATAGAAGATGCCGCTTGGAAGATGATGGTTGCCGGTCCAGATCTACTCTTCTTCCCGGATAGGATGAAGACTTTGGAGCCTCTTCTGGACCTCTTCAGTCACCGGATGATGGATCGCCAGCCCCCGCTTGGGTTGGATGAAGATTTTGGAGCCAGGACGGATCGGTGATACCTGGTGAGGTGAAGACAAGGTAGGATGATCTTCAGGGGCTTAGTGTTAGGTTTATTTAAGGGGGGTTTGGGTTAGATTAGGGGTATGTGGGTGGTGGGTTGTAATGTTGGGGGGGGGTATTGTATGTTTTTTTTTACAGTAAAAAGATCTGAACTTCTTGGGGCATGCCCCGCAAAGGGCCCTGTTCAGGGCTGGTAAGGTAAAAGAGCTTTGAACTTTAGTAATTTAGAATAGGGTAGCGCATTTTTTATTTTGGGGGTCTTTGTTATTTTATTAGGGGGCTTAGAGTAGGTGTAATTAGTTTAAAATTGTTGTAATATTTTTCTTATGTTTGTAAATATTTTTTTATTTTTTGTAACTTAGTTCTTTTTTATTTTTTGTACTTTAGTTAGTTTATTTCATTGTAGTTATTTGTACATATTGTATTTAATTAATTTATTGATAGTGTAGTGTTAGGTTTAATTGTAGGTAATTGTAGGTATTTTATTTAATTAATTTAATGATAGTATAGTGTTAGGTTTAATTGTAACTTAGGTTAGGATTTATTTTACAGGTAATTTTGTAATTATTTTAACTAGGTAACTATTAAATAGTTCTTAACTATTTAATAGCTATTGTACATGGTTAAAATAATTACAAAGTTGCCTGTAAAATAAATATTAATCCTAAAATAGCTACAATATAATTATAATTTATATTGTAGCTATATTAGGATTTATTTTACAGGTAAGTATTTAGCTTTAAATAGGAATAATTTATTTAATAAGAGTTAATTAATTTTGTTAGATTAAAATTATATTTAATTTAGGGGGGTGTTAGTGTTAGGGTTAGACTTAGCTTTAGGGGTTAATACATTTATTAGAATAGCGGTGAGCTCTGGTCGGCAGATTAGGGGTTAATGTTTGAAGTTAGGTGTCGGCGATGTTAGGGAGGGCAGATTAGGGGTTAATACTATTTATTATAGGGTTAGTGAGGCGGATTAGGGGTTAATAACTTTATTATAATAGCGGTGCGGTCCGCTCGGCAGATTAGGGGTTAATAAGTGGAGGCAGGTGGAGGCGACGTTGTGGGGGGCAGATTAGGGGTTAATAAATATAATATAGGGGTCGGCGGTGTTAGGGGCAGCAGATTAGGGGTACATAGCTATAATGTAGGTGGCGGCGCTTTGCGGTCGGCAGATTAGGGGTTAATTATTGTAGGTAGTTGGCGGCGACGTTGTGGGGGGCAGATTAGGGGTTAATAAATATAATACAGGGGTCGGCGTTGTTAGGGGCAGCAGATTAGGGGTACATAAGTATAACGTAGGTGGCGGTCGGCAGATTAGGAGTTAAAAAAAATTAATCGAGTGGCGGCGATGTGGGGGGACCTCGGTTTAGGGGTACATAGGTAGTTTATGGGTGTTAGTGTACTTTAGAGCACAGTAGTTAAGAGCTTTATGAACCGGCGTTAGTTCAGAAAGCTCTTATCTACTGACTTTTTTCTGCGGCTGGAGTTTTGTCGTTAGAATTCTAACGCTCACTTCAGACACGACTCTAAATACCGGAGTTAGAAAGATCCCATTGAAAAGATAGGATACGCAATTGACGTAAGGGGATCTGCGGTATGGAAAAGTTGCGGCTGAAAAGTGAGCATTAGACCCTTTTTTGAGTGACTCCAAATACCGGAGGTAGCCTAAAACCAGCGTTAGGAGCCTCTAACGCTGGTTTTCACGGCTAACGCCAAACTCCAAATCTAGGCCTTAGTGTGGAAGAGTAGAAGTAAGAGAAAGAAAAAGGCAGGGCAGGAAGGAGCAGGCACTGGGATCAAGTGTCAGTTAAGTTCCTGACAGGCCAATTTCCCCTCAGTCTCTCCGTCATAAGGTATGTACTGTTGACAAAGGGTGTCAATATCTGTGTGTATATATTACTGGACAGGGAGAGTAGATAAGACTGCCACTTTGTGCAGAAAGCTTTCTCCCCTGACGTCTGTCTGTTCAATAGTCAATAGTTCAATATATCAATAGTTGTGCATGTATGGAGCTAACAAATTGGGTCACGTGTGGTGGTTTCCTCATAATCCAATGTTTTAGGATCAGTTTCCTGGCTATCAATATTGCAGTGTTAAAGAAACATTCGTGGGGGTGCTCTGTGTGTGTCCCCTAAGAAAAAAGGCATCCTCAATCGTAAGAACTATCATTGTGCCATAAGTCTTTGAGAGCCAGTGCTGGATCTTACCCCAGTATTGGGCTATTTTGGGACAGCTCCAGAACAGATGCTTAATATCTGGCCTAGGTGAGGAACATTTGAGGCAGGTACCTGATGCTCCCGGAACCCATTTAGCTCACAAGTGAGGAGTTATGTAACTGAGGTGTATGAATCTTAGGTGCATCTCCCTATGTGACATCGCAAGGGTACTTCTAGCTGCTAGTTTAAAACTGTCTGAGATCACACTTTCGCTGACGTCAATGTCAGCATTTCGCTTCCATTTAGCACTTAAGTGTTGTAGAGTTTCAGTGGATGTGCTCTCTAAGATTAAGCCATAGATGTGTGCGATAGAATGTAACCCCTGTTTAGTCAGTGAGCAAATGGTATCTATTGGAGTGGTGTTTCTACCATTGAGCCCTTCTGATTGCAACTTGTGCACGTAGTGATGGGCTTGGAGGTATGCAAATGTGCTATGTCTGGGAAGGGCAAATCTGTCCTGTAGATGAGCCAACGGGAATGTTTTGTTCGTAAGGGGATCTATCAGCTGTGAGATTGCCGTTAAGCCCCTCTCCTCCCATAAAGCAAAGATTCGGGTGGTCATACCTGGCAGAAAAGTAGGGTTGCCTTGCAGTGGAAGGTATCTAGTATTTTCAGCAGGAAGCTTCCACCACCTACATAGTTTCTTCCAGGCTCTAAGCGGATCCTTGAATAAAATGCTATCTCTAATATGATCGGGGATGGTGTGCAGAGGGGCGTGTGGTAGGAATGCTAGGTGAAGTGGATACGCTAAGGATTTCTCAAGGTGTTCATCATTGAAAACTGACGTGCGCGCAAGCCAGTCAAAATCCAGCTTTGCCAGCGTGGCCCAATTGTACCACTCAACATTCGGGAGTTTCAGTCCCCCCTTATCAAGCGGCAGAGCCAGTTTCGTTCTGCTGATTCTGTGTTTCTTAGAGTTCCACACGAATGTTCCCAAAGCATTAGTAATGCTCTCTAAATCCTTCCGTGTCAACAAAAAGGGGAGCAGCTGTAGTGGGTATAACAAGTTAGGCATCGCTATCATTTTAATTAAGCTCACTCGGCCCGACAGGGAGATTGGTAATTTGGCCCAACCTTTTAACAATGAGCGGATCTGTGTAATCACTGGTGGGATATTCAGTTTATAGATTAGGTGTGGGTTGACGTTCAAGCAGAGTCCTAGGTACTTGAAAGAGCCGCCCGTGACCCTAAGTTTATTTAGAGTTGGTGTGGAGGGGTATGTTTTAGTAAGATATGTCAGCTCCGACTTTTCCAGGTTTACTTTATAGCCCAAAATAATTCCGAACTGGTGAAATATGGAGACTAGTGCAGGGATAGTTGTGTTTGGATTGGTTACGTATAGAAGCAGGTCATCAGCATAAAATGCTCTCTCATTCGTTTCGTGTCAACAAAAAGGGGAGCAGCTGTAGTGGGTATAACAATTTAGGCATCGCTATCATTTTAATTAAGCTCACTCTGCCCGACGGGGAGATTGGTAATTTGGCCCAACCTTTTAACAATGAGCTGATCTGTGTAATCACTGGTGGGATATTCAGTTTATAGATTAGGTGTGGGTTGATGTTCAAGCGGAGTCCTAGGTACTTGAAAGAGCCGTCCGTGACCCTGTTACGGTTGCCTCCAGGCTGGCTGGAAGTTGGACCATAGAAAAGGATGCTCCTAGCACTCCCCAAAGGATCAGCAGCACCGTAGACACTATAACTACTGCGTAGCCACCATCAGTAATGCAGACTCTATGAACCACCGCTGCTGGGCTGGTATCTCACCATCTGCTCTGCGCCCTGGACCTACGACCAGGCTCCAGTAGGTGAACCTCTTCCTTCTTTAGAGTGAAGCAGGATCAGGAACAAGAGCTCTTACAGGAGCTCAGTAGCTAAGGGAGTATATAGAGCATAGCAATCCCTGTAGTGATTATAGCTGAAGCTGTCCCCTACAAACATGAGTCAAAGCTGCAAGTTAGAGGGTCAGAATAGGTCTGATGTGCTGGAACACACAGCCTGCTTTTTATTGAGGTTACATGCAAAAAAGACACTCTCAGGGGGAGGCATAAAATCCCCAATCACACATTTGATGCATTTAGATAGAGAGGCAACGCACTTTGACAGGCCATAACAGCAGATAACATTACACACAAGAAAACAATGCAGTCCACCTTATCACTACTAGCAGTCTGATTAGACAATGGGAATATTTTTCACTAAACTTAATTAGAGCTGATCCCAGTAAACTTGTATTTAGAATGCTTCTTGAAGCTGAACAAAGTTATCTCTTTAGTTCTGACCGAAGGGTCTGTCACATAGCACTTAATGGCACACAATGAAAACCAATGCCTCTGTAACAGTGCTCCCCCTCTGTGGAACACTCTGCCTGTGTGGCACCTGGCTCAGCAAGTCCCATTCACTGAACCAAGTGGGAGAAAGCCAGGGACAAGCTATTTTACAGGTCTGGGGACATAGTCTTAAAGGGGCATTGTTCTCCAAAGTCACAATATGTCCCCAGACGGTTCTTAAAGGTCCATACACACCCAATAAAAGTTAATATGTTCTCAGGGGCACAATCTTCCAGGAATGAGGAAGGAGGCTGGCAAATAGGCTTCTCCACGATCCATGGAAGCGGGGCAATTTTTCATTTAAAGGGCCAGTTACAAATAGCAGTTTGTAACATATCTCCCCTTTTGGAGGGAGACTAACCAGGCACCTGACCTTCTGCCGGTCAGTGCCTAAGTTAGTCTCGCAACCCACCCACAAATAAACGTTAGCAGCAAAGTAGCCCCCCCACAATACGTAGTACTGGCCTGTAGGTTCCAGGTTGTAGGATGAAAGTGTAGCATCCTCTGCCTTCCTGGCGCAGCTGGGCAAATAGCTGATGGTACTTGGGGGGCAGAGGCCAGCGGCACTCTGCTCTGGTGCCAGCACTTCTACTGGGGTGAGGGGTTTGCAGGCCAGTCCTGTAACAAGGGGGTCTGTAGGGCAGAGGCCAGCAGCGCTCTGTCCTGATGCCAGCTCTTCTGCCGGGGGAATTGGGGCATAGTCCTGCCCGGTGGCAAAGGGAACGTGGGGGTCAGTGGGGGTTAACATCTCCACTGTTAACCCTGGGCCCAAGTTAGGAGTTAGCTGGGGAGGGGGGGATTGGCTTACCTCCTCCTCCTGATACTCCGGTGGCCGTTGGGAAGGGAGGTCGATGCTCTCCGCTTCCTGTGGAACATGCTGCGGCTGGGGAGAGAGACCGGTTGTCTCCTCTCCCTGGAAGGCACACTCCGGCTGGGGAGGGAGGTCGATGCTCTCCCCTCCCTGTAGCTGGGTCTGTTGCTGGGGATCTGGGCCGCCTGCCCAGCATCCCTGTAGGGCCGGTAGAGAGACTGCGGTCCCATCTCCACCTGCCTGCTGGGGGTCCTCCCAGGACCGGTCTATGAGGCCTGCTGCCTCTGGTATCTCTGGTTGGGGAAGGAGACTGGTTGTCTCTTCCCTCTGCACGGTATACTGCCGCTGGGGAGGGAGGTCGCTGCTCTCCTCTCCCTGTAACTCCGGCTGCCGCTGGGGAGGGAGGTCGTTGCTCTCCGCTCCCTGTAACTCACTTTCTCGCTGGAGACCAGGTGTCCATACCCTCAAACTCCACAGTTGGCGCTCAAAGGCTCGTGCTGCTTTGTTCTCCGTATCCAATTCCCGGATGATGCGACTGACTACCTCCTGCGCAGGGTTTGGACCATATCGGACTAGCCGCCTCTTTACCTCTGGAACGAAATCTGTGCCCTCATAGCGACGGATCCGGTTGAGGTGCTCTTCACAGGGTTCTGACCAGTATCTTGTCAGCTCCATGCTGCTGTAGGTAGGGACGCTGGGCAGAGGCTAGCGTTGCCCTCAATAACTCTCCTACGATACCAGTGCTGTTGGGGTGCTGCTCCTTGCGCTAGGACGCTATCCCACCGCTGCCGCCAAATGTTACGGTTGCCTCCAGGCTGGCTGGAAGTTGGACCGTAGAAAAGGATGCTCCTAGCGCTCTCCAAAGGATCAGCAGCACTGTAGACACTATAACTACTGCGTAGCCACCATCAGTAATGCAGACTCTATGAACCACCGCTGCTGGGCTGGTATCTTACCGTCTGCTCTGCGCCCTGGACCTACGACCAGGCTCCAGTAGGTGAACCTCTTCCTTCTTTAGAGTGAAGCAGGATCAGTAACAAGAGCTCTTACAGGAGCTCAGTAGCTAAGGGAGTATATAGAGCATAGCAATCCCTGTAGTGATTATAGCTGAAGCTGTCCCCTACAAACATGAGTCAAAGCTGCAAGTTAGAGGGTCAGAATAGGTCTGATGTGCTGGAACACACAGCCTGGTTTTTATTGAGGTTACATGCAAAAAAGACACTCTCAGGGGGAGGCATAAAATCCCCAATCACACATTTGATGCATTTAGATAGAGAGGCAATGCCCTTTGACAGGCCATAACAGCAGATAACATTACACACAAGAAAACAATGCAGTCCACCTTATCACTACTAGCAGTCTGATTAGACAATGGGAATATTTTTCACTAAACTTAATTAGAGCTGATCCCAGCAAACTTGTATTTAGAATGCTTCTTGAAGCTGAACAAAGTTATCTCTTTAGTTCTGACCGAAGGGTCTGTCACATAGCACTTAATGGCACACAATGAAAACCAATGCCTCTGTAACAGTGCTCCCCCTCTGTGGAACACTCTGCCTGTGTGGCACCTGGCTCAGCAAGTCCCATTCACTGAACCAAGTGGGAGAAAGCCAGGGACAAGCTATTTTACAGGTCTGGGGACATAGTCTTAAAGGGGCATTGTTCACCAAAGTCACAATATGTCCCCAGACGGTTCTTAAAGGGCCATACACACCCAATAAAAGTTAATATGTTCTCAGGGGCACAATCTTCCAGGGGCCATAGTCATGAGGAAGGAGGCTGGCAAATAGGCTTCTCCACGATCCATGGAAGCAGGGCAATTTTTCATTTAAAGGGCCAGTTACAAATAGCAGTTTGTAACAGACCCTAAGTTTATTTAGAGTTGGTGTGGAGGGGTATGTTTTAGTAAGATATGTCAGGTCCAACTTTTCCAGGTTTACTTTATAGCCGAAATAATTCCGAACTGGTGAAATATGGAGACTAGTGCAGGGATAGTGGTGTTTGGATTGGTTACGTATAGAAGCAGGTCATCAGCGTACAATGACAAGTGCATTGCATGTGACCCTATCCTCAATGCCGGTGTCGTGTTTCTTATGTAGATAGCTAGGGGTTCTATTGCTAGGTTGAACAATAGGGGGGAGAGGGGGCATCCCTGTCTAGTTCCCGGACCAAGAGTGAAGGGGTGGGACACCGAGCCGTTTACTATGATTGAGGGGCGAGGGTTGTGGTATAATTTTTGTATAAGATTGTGAAAGTTTCCAGTTATGCCGAATTTTCCCAAGGTGGTCAAGAGGTGGTCCCACTCCACTCTGTCGAACGCCTTTTCTGTGTCGACAGAGAGGAGGCATGCTCCTTGGGGTGTCCCAGTGCCAACTTGATTCCCCCTACTACTACCACCGCCTCCCTCCCGCCAAAAGTGATTTATAACCGCGAAGGTCTTGCGAATGTTGGCGACCGAGGAACGGTGTCTCATAAAACCTGTCTGGTCTTTATGGATGACCGTATCTAGTACACACGCCAGTCTGTCCACTAGAATGGCAGTAAATAATTTGTACTCATTGTTCAAGAGTGCTATTGGTCTGTAGGAGGCTGGGATCGTTGGGTCTCTACCTGGCTTTGGAATTAGACACATTAATGTGTCTGAAAAATCAGCTGGGGGTGTTAGTGAGCCCTGTAAGTAAGACGTAAATGTTTGTGCCAACAGGGGGCTAATTTCCGCCTGCAGCAGTTTATAGTACTCAATTGACAATTTGTCCGGGCCTGGGGTTTTTCCCAGTTTGGCTGATTTAATTGCCCTTAAGACCTCTGACGTCTCAATTGGGGCATTAAGCTTCCCCAAGTTTTCTGTGCTGAGGGTGGGGGGGGTGATACTGTCCCAAAACTGTTCCTTGTCACGTTGCATGCATGGTTGGGCTGTGTAAAGTGGGGAGTAGAATTTAAAAAATTCGGTTGTGATTGAGTCATTGTCTGAACAGAATGCCCCTTGCACTTGGATAGTTGGAATGATTGATTTAGGATTAGTCAGTTTAACCATGTTGGCCAATAGTCTCCCCGTCCTGTCCCCGAATCTATAAAACTTGCCTTTTCTGTGTGTTTGAAAGAGGTGATCCTGCTGAAGCAGGGAATCTTCCTTTAGTTTCTTTTTCTCATAATAATTATTTCTATGCTGGGGGGACGGGTGGGCTAGATATTGATTATATGCAGTAGTAAGTTCTGCGGTGGTGACAGTTTCTATCTTTTTCTTTTTGGCATTATAGTGCGCCATGAAGCTAGTAATTTGACCTCGCATAACCACCTTGTATGCCCCCCAGAACACCCCTGGGTTGTTAAAATGTTGGGTATTAAAGTTACAATATTCCTCCCAGTGAGTTTTTAAATGCTGTCTGAACTCAATATTGTGATATAAATAAGTGGGGAATCTCCAATTCTCCGAAGTGTGAGTGTTGAGTCTTGGGCCGAGTTGCAGCCAAATGGGGGCATGGTCCGAAATGATAATGTCCGATATGTCTGTTTGTATGATTTGCGTGTGTAGTTGTTTAGAGCATAGAAAATAATCAATGCGTGAGAGTGTGTTGTGTGTTTTTGACATACATGTGAAGTCTCTCCTGGTTGGGTGGCGTGACCGCCATGGATCTAAGAGGCCTAGTGAGGACTTGAAAGCAGCAATAGTTGCCATTTCTTTTTTTCTTTTTTTAGCGTGGAGTTTTTCTTGCTTTTTTGTGTGTTTGTCAGCCCTGCGGTCCTGTGGCAAGTCTTGTGCTAAATTGAAGTCACCTCCTAACAGCAATGGGTTTTCCGTATGTAGGGACAGTAGTCTGAAGGGTGTACCAGAATTGTGGGAGTAGTTGATTGGGGCCATATATATTTGCTATGGTGTACATTCGGTTATCTAAGTGTAGGGTGACTCTGATATATCTGCTCCTCTGGTCTATTGTGATCGGCTTAATTTGGGCGGAGAGGCCCTTTTTAACTACTATAGCCACTCCTCTCTTTCATCCTTCTGTAGGGTGTAGAGGATCTCACCTACCCAGCGGCACTTTAATTTCTCGTGTTCCACTTCTGTGAGATGCGTCTCCTGTAGGAGGGCAATATCTGTTTGTAAATGCTTCAGGTGCTGCAGTACGATGCTGCGTTTGCCCGGGGAAGTATTACCTCCCACATTCCATGATACTATTTTAAGCAGATGTGTCATGATGTTGAGAGAGAGGAGATGAGTGGGAATGATGTCTGGTAGTAATTGTTGGGGTTATGGGAATATGACGTCTCTGGTTATTTAGGTTGGAGGTAGTAGGCCTGTCAGGAGGGGGAGCAAGGGATGTGCTGGAAGCTATAGCAAAATTAGGTATGTGTAGTTGGAGTGTGCGTGACCCCTGAGGGATTGACTTACAGGTCACGATCTCCACCTGCAGGTGTCTGGGCGGAATCCGGGTGCTCCTCCAGGTAGCAGCCTTTAGGCGTTAATTAAAAGTCCACAATTCTCCTCAGCCCACCTGCAAAACTCACCACCATTCAAGGGGTATTTAAGATAGGCCCACACAATAGATTATTGCTCTGTATCTGTGTCTCTTGAGCTATGCAAGTCTGCTGTGTTTCCCCTCACTTCTGTTATACCGCTGCCTTTATGCAGCTAAATAAACCTGGCTGTAACCGTAGTCAGCTCACCCCCTCTTGCTCCTTCGCCAGATGTAACTGCGTCCTCACAATGTCTCTGATCGCTCCGTTTCCAGTGCTAGAGTGGGGAGGCCGGGATCCAAGATGGCGCCCACGATCTGCGCTCCGTTGCGCACTTTTGTCTTCTGGGGACAAGGGCGGTGTTCAGCCCTTCACACTGTTTCTCCAGTTGGGATTGCTGTCCGCAAGGCTGCCCAACAAGGTTGGTGTGCGTGGAGGATAGGCTAGTAGCAGAATTTAGCATTTTTAGGAGCTTAGTGTACGGAGCTCTTAATGCCTGCTACCAGTCCGTTGCTCCGCCCACCGGAAGTCCAATTTGTGTAATTTTAACATTATTTACTAAAACCGTAATAGCAAGAGCAAAATAGAGGTTAATAGCTATCTATAACAGCGTATAACTACAACTTCTGAGAGATTGTGATTTAAAGTATATAAGTAGATACATGGTTTGCATAAATAAGGAGCACTGTTATAATCATATAACTATACAACGCAAACCGATGGTACCTTACTTTATGTGCAAGGGGGATATTTAGCAAACAGTGTATAAACAGTATACCTTAGGTGTAATTGTCACAGATTCACTGGCAACTACTAATACGACTGCCTAAGATACATAATAAGAAAGGTCGCAAACTTTCCCAATTGTGGATGGCAACATTGTTGCCTAGACTCACTATATAACATTTAACCACCATGGATATTATTAATATACCAAATAAAAAACGCAAACCTTGAATTATTTGTGTTTGGGTTTGCAGTTCACCAGATATCAATAAATACAATACAAAATAAGCCCATGGGCAAAATAGTAACATATTTATTTAGTATTGCAACCATAATGTGAATAAAATATACGAAAAATGTTCAATCACACACATCAGAGTGAATGTTGAATTTGGTGCCATTACCTGATATTGCAACCATAATATAAATTAAACAGCAATGGGTTTTCCGTAAGTAGGGACAGAGTAGTCTGAAGGGTGTACCAGAATTGTGGGAGTAGTTGATTGGGGCCATATATATTTGCTATGGTGTACATTCGGTTATCTAAGTGTAGGGTGGCTATGATATATCTGCTCCTCTGGTCTCTTGTGATCGGCTTAATTTGGGCGGAGAGGCCCTTTTTAACTAATATAGCCACTCCTCTCTTTCATCTTTCTGTAGGGGTGTAGAGGATCTCACCTACCCAGCGGCACTTTAATTTCTCGTGTTCCACTTCTGTGAGATGCGTCTCCTGTAGGAGGGCAATATCTGTTTGTAAATGCTTCAGGTGCTGCAGTACGATGCTGCGTTTGCCCAGGGAAGTAATACCTCCCATATTCCATGATACTATTTTAAGCAGATGTGTCATGATGTTGAGAGAGAGGAGATGAGTGGGAATGATGTCTGGTAGTGATTGTTGGGGTTATGGGAATATGACGTCTCTGGTTATTTAGGTTGGAGGTAGTAGGCCTGTCAGGAGGGGGAGCAAGGGATGTGCTGGCAGCTATAGCAAAATTAGGTATGTGTAGTTGGAGTGTGCGTGACCCCTGAGGGATTGACTTACAGGTCACGATCTCCACCTGCAGGTGTCTGGGCGGAATCCGGGTGCTCCTCCAGGTAGCAGCCTTTAGGCGTTAATTAAAAGTCCACAATTCTCCTCAGCCCACCTGCAAAACTCACCACCATTCAAGGGGTATTTAAGATAGGCCCACACAATAGATTATTGCTCTGTATCTGTGTCTCTTGAGCTATGCAAGTCTGCTGTGTTTCCCCTCACTTCTGTTATACCGCTGCCTTTATGCAGCTAAATAAACCTGGCTGTAACCGTAGTCATCTCACCCCCTCTTGCTCCTTCGCCAGATGTAACTGCGTCCTCACAATGTCTCTGATCGCTCCGTTTCCAGTGCTAGAGTGGGGAGGCCGGGATCCAAGATGGCGCCCACGATCTGCGCTCCGTTGCGCACTTTTGTCTTCTGGGGACAAGGGCGGTGTTCAGCCCTTCACACTGTTTCTCCAGTTGGGATTGCTGTCCGCAAGGCTGCCCAACAAGGTTGGTGTGCGTGGAGGATAGGCTAGTAGCAGAATTTAGCATTTTTAGGAGCTTAGTGTACGGAGCTCTTAATGCCTGCTACCAGTCCGTTGCTCCGCCCACCGGAAGTCCAATTTGTGTAATTTTAACATTATTTACTAAAACCGTAATAGCAAGAGCAAAATAGAGGTTAATAGCTATCTATAACAGCGTATAACTACAATTTCTGAGAGATTGTGATTTAAAGTATATAAGTAGATACATGGTTTGCATAAATAAGGAGCACTGTAATAATCATATAACTATACAACGCAAACCGATGGTACCTTACTTTATCTGCAAGGGGGATATTTAGCAAACAGTGTATAAACAGTATACCTTAGGTGTAATTGTCACAGATTCACTGGCAACTACTAATACGACTGCCTAAGATACATAATAAGAAAGGTCGCAAACTTTCCCAATTGTGGATGGCAACATTGTTGCCTAGACTCACTATATAACATTTAACCACCATGGATATTATTAATATACCAAATAAAAAACGCAAACCTTGAATTATTTGTGTTTGGGTTTGCAGTTCACCAGATATCAATAAATACAATACAAAATAAGCCCATGGGCAAAATAGTAACATATTTATTTAGTATTGCAACCATAATGTGAATAAAATATACTAAAAATGTTCAATCACACACATCAGAGTGAATGTTGAATTTGGTGCCATTACCTGATATTGCAACCATAATATAAATTAAACAGCAATGGGTTTTCCGTATGTAGGGACAGAGTAGTCTGAAGGGTGTACCAGAATTGTGGGAGTAGTTGATTGAGGCCATATATATTTGCTATGGTGTACATTCGGTTATCTAAGTGTAGGGTGGCTATGATATATCTGCTCCTCTGGTCTATTGTGATCGGCTTAATTTGGGCGGAGAGACCCTTTTTAACTAATATAGCCACTCCTCTCTTTCATCCTTCTGTAGGGGTGTAGAGGATCTCACCTACCCAGCGGCACTTTAATTTCTCGTGTTCCACTTCTGTGAGATGCGTCTCCTGTAGGAGGGCAATATCTGTTTGTAAATGCTTCAGGTGCTGCAGTACGATGCTGCGTTTGCCCGGGGAAGTAATACCTCCCACATTCCATGATACTATTTTAAGCAGATGTGTCATGATGTTGAGAGAGAGGAGATGAGTGGGAATGATGTCTGGTAGTGATTGTTGGGGTTATGGGAATATGACGTCTCTGGTTATTTAGGTTGGAGGTAGTAGGCCTGTCAGGAGGGGGAGCAAGGGATGTGCTGGCAGCTATAGCAAAATTAGGTATGTGTAGTTGGAGTGTGCGTGACCCCTGAGGGATTGACTTACAGGTCACGATCTCCACCTGCAGGTGTCTGGGCGGAATCCGGGTGCTCCTCCAGGTAGCAGCCTTTAGGCGTTAATTAAAAGTCCACAATTCTCCTCAGCCCACCTGCAAAACTCGCCACCATTCAAGGGGTATTTAAGATAGGCGTTCATATAACTATACAACGCAAACCGATGGTACCTTACTTTATCTGCAAGGGGGATATTTAGCAAACAGTGTATAAACAGTATACCTTAGGTGTAATTGTCACAGATTCACTGGCAACTACTAATACGACTGCCTAAGATACATAATAAGAAAGGTCGCAAACTTTCCCAATTGTGGATGGCAACATTGTTGCCTAGACTCACTATATAACATTTAACCACCATGGATATTATTAATATACCAAATAAAAAACGCAAACCTTGAATTACTTGTGTTTGGGTTTGCAGTTCACCAGATATCAATAAATACAATACAAAATACAACACAAACGCTCAATCACTGATATCATAAGGAAAAAAATTAAACGTTAAATTACGTACATCAGAGTAAATGTTGAATTTGGTGCTATTACCTGATATTGCAACCATAATATAAATCACAACACAAACGCTCAGTCACTGATATCGTATTGTAAGTTTAATTTGGTGCCATTACCTAGTATATAATATCTAATTTTATAAGTGACACCATCACCATAAGTAACACGTGGCAAACAACCACAACCCAACAATATTTTCAATATCTTTGGCACAATCAGTATAACTATTGTTATAAACCAAAAGGTTAAGAAAATTGGCGGTATTTGAAATAAAATACCCGTATTACAAATACCTGACCATCAACTGATTTGTATGTTGTAGGAATATTAAGGTATTTGCACTATAGAAATACCAGTGATGTGCGGTGATGTCAGAGACTGGTGAGGCAGTGGCTAGGATACACCTTCATTCTTTAGATATCCTTTGTTGAAGAAATAGCAATGCACATGGGTGAGCCAATCACATGAGGTATCTATGTGCAGCCACCAATCAGCAGCTACTGAGCATATTTAGATATAATTTTCAACAAAGGATATCAAAAGAATGAAGAAATTTAGAAATTAGATGTAAATTGGAAAGTTATTTAAAATTCTTGGATGACGTCCCTTAAAGGAACCGTCATTCTTCAGTTGGACATCTTCGGAAGAAGATTGATCCGCGCTGGAGGTCTTCACAATGGAGCCGTTCCTCATCGGATGAAGATAGAAGATGCCGCTTGGATCAAGATGGTTGCCGGTCTGGATCGCCTCTTCTTCCCGGATAGGATGAAGACTTTGGAGCCTCTTCTGGACCTCTTCAGCCGCAGGATTATGGATCGCCAGCCCCCGCTTGGGTTGGATGAAGATTTTGGAGCCAGGACCGATCGGTGATACCCGGTGAGGTGAAGATAAGGTAGGAAGATCTTCAGGGGCTTAGTGTTAGGTTTATTTAAGGGGGGTTTGGGTTAGATTAGGGGTATGTGGGTGGTGGGTTGTATTGTTGGGGGGGGTATTGTATGTGTTTTTTTACAGGCAAAAGAGCTGAATTTCTTGGGGCATGCCCCGCAAAGGGCCCTGTTCAGGGCTGGTAAGGTAAAAAAGCTTTGAACTTTTGTAATTTAGAATAGGGTAGGGTATTTTTTTATTTTGGGGGGCTTTGTAATTTCATTAGGGGGCTTAGAGTAGGTGTAATTAGTTTAAAATTGTTGTAATATTTTTCTAATGTTTGTAAATATGTTTTTATTTTTTGTAACTTAGTTCTTTTTTATTTTTTGTACTTTAGTTAGTTTATTTAATTGTAGTTATTTGTAGGTATTGTATTTAATTAATGTATTGATAGTGTAGTGTTAGGTTTAATTGTAGGTAATTGTAGGTATTTTATTTAATTAATTTATTATGGATCGCCAGCCCCCGCTTGGGTTGGATGAAGATTTTGGAGCCAGGACCGATCGGTGATACCCGGTGAGGTGAAGATAAGGTAGGAAGATCTTCAGGGGCTTAGTGTTAGGTTTATTTAAGGGGGGTTTGGGTTAAATTAGGGGTATGTGGGTGGTGGGTTGTAATGTTGGGGGGGGGTATTGTATGTGTTTTTTTTACAGGCAAAAGAGCTGAATTTCTTGGGGCATGCCCCGCAAAGGGCCCTGTTCAGGGCTGGTAAGGTAAAAAAGCTTTGAACTTTTGTAATTTAGAATAGGGTAGGGTATTTTTTTATTTTGGGGGGCTTTGTAATTTCATTAGGGGGCTTAGAGTAGGTGTAATTAGTTTAAAATTGTTGTAATATTTTTCTAATGTTTGTAAATATTTTTTTATTTTTTGTAACTTAGTTCTTTTTTATTTTTTGTTCTTTAGTTAGTTTATTTAATTGTAGTTATTTGTAGGTATTGTATTTAATTAATGTATTGATAGTGTAGTGTTAGGTTTAATTGTAGGTAATTGTAGGTATTTTATTTAATTAATTTATTGATAGTGTAGTGTAAGTTAATTGTAACTTAGGTTAGGATTTATTTTACAGGTAATTTTGTAATTATTTTAACTATTTTAGCTATTAAATAGTTCTTAACTATTTAATAGCTATTGTACCTGGTTAAAATAAATACAAAGTTACCTGTAAAATAAATATAAATCCTAAAATAGCTATAATATAATTATAATTTATATTGTAGCTATATTAGGATTTATTTTACAGGTAAGTATTTAGCTTTAAATAGGAATAATTTATTTAATAAGAGTTAATTTATTTCGTTAGATTTAAATTATATTTAACTTAGGGGGGTGTTAGTGTTAGGGTTAGACTTAGCTTTAGGGGTTAATACATTTATTAGAATAGTGGTGAGCTCCAGTCGGCAGATTAGGGGTTAATGTTTGAAGTTTGGTGTCGGCAATGTTAGGGAGGGCAGATTAGGGGTTAATACTATTTATTATAGGGTTATTGAGGCGGGAGTGAGGCGGATTAGGGGTTAATAACTTTATTATAATAGCGGTGCGGTCCGCTCGGCAGATTAGGGGTTAATAAGTGTAGGCAGGTGGAGGCGACGTTGTGGGGGGCAGATTAGGGGTTAATAAATATAATATAGGGGTCAGCGGTGTTAGGGGCAGCAGATTAGGGGTACATAGGGATAATGTAAGTAGCAGCGGTTTACGGAGCGGCAGATTAGGGGTTAAAAAAATATGCAGCATCCGTAAGCACCGCTGGTATCGAGAGTTGAAGTTGCTGTAAATATGCTCTACGCTCCTTTTTTGGAGCCTAACGCAGCCATTCTGTGAACTCTAAATACCAGCGGTATTTAAAAGGTGCGGCCAGAAAAAAGCCAGTGTAGCTAATGCACCGCTTTGGCCGCAAAACTCTAAATCTAGGCGTATGGTTGCAGCACTTACTTCAATAAAATGTGGCTAAAACACTGCATCTCTTCCTGCTCTGTAAGAAAGTGACAGCGGCACATTCCACTGCACTTGGAGGGGGAGTACAGAACTCTCTTTTTTACTGAAGCAAAGCAGGCAGCTGCACAGGGCAGCAAAAAAAATAATTAAAGTAGTTTTTTTCCGTTTTTGTTTTGTTTAATATGATTTAACATCCAGCCCCAACCCTAAGTTCCCCTGACTGATGCCTCTCACTGGATTGGATCAGCCCAAAAGAGGCCTGCCTCAAATAAGCACTTATGGGCCATGCACTGATCTTAACCACTTTCATCCAGTATGTGGCGCAGCATGTTGTATAATGGAGGGCAGCAGCCAGCAGACCTGCTTGTGCCTCTCCATTGCACAACATGTAGCTGTGAAAAAAAAATGCTGTGAAAAAAAAATTGCAATATTTTTTTTAATTTTTTTTTTTTAAAGTCAATAAAAAATATATATATTTATTTGCCCATATGAGAGTTGAAGCCCTGTCTCACCTGTCTCTAGTGACTGCACATCACTGAGAAATACATATGTAATATCGTCCCTTCCTAAGTTCTAGTTAGAAGCCACATTATCTAACCAGACAACTGACTTCCAGAGGTAGTACTGGCTCAGCAACTTAACTAGTTCCTATATAGAAACTATATAGTGTTCAACAATATAAGCAAGGTAATAATACAAGTGTCTTCTGAGACAATAATCACAATAGAAGGCCAGATAGCCCACTATCCAGGGGCACAGTAATATTGATACAACTATTTGCTCATGATAGGGATTTTAAGTGTTTTTGTTTACCCGTCTTTTAATAATTTAAATAAAAGTTAGATTTTATTATACACCTTCTCGTCTCTAACATTAGTCTGGGCATAGAGTGCTTACAAGCATTTTCTGTTTGTGGAAACTCTGAGTAATTATCAGGATACCTTTGGTTGCTTCTTTCTCTTTCATCAAAGTGTACAATACTTCATACAGTGACTCTCTTTGTCTTTGGGTTTAGGATTCTGTACCCTTTACTTCTTGGAGCATAGCCGACCATTTTCCCCTTTTTAGCTCTGGGGTTTAGGTTAGTTAGTTGTCTGTCTTGGAACATGTGCATAGGCCTTATATCCAAATACTTGGTGTTATTCCATGTCACAGTTCATAAGGTGTTCTCTTTGTAGTTTTGGTTGGCAGCCTGTTTTGAAGGTACAGCATGTAGCTGGCAGCACAGCTTCTCACCAGTGTTCATCAGGGAGCCCTTGATCTAGAAGCATACATCTCACCATGTCCATCAGTGATCTTTTATTTCTCTCTGCAACTCCATTTTGTACTGGTGTATATGCAATTGTGAGCCTGTGTTCTATTCCCTGTTCTCTCAGGTATGCCACTGTGTGCTGTGATAGGTACTCACCACCATTGTCACTTGTTTCCCCCCTTTGCAATATAATCTCCCAGAATTTGCAGTGTTTGGGATTCCACCTTCAGCAAGTAGGTAACACAGTTTCTAGAGAAATTGTCTATAAGAGTGAGAACATAAAGATTTCCCCCAGTTGATGCTGGTTGGATTGGGTCACATAAGTCAGTATGGATTAGCTCAAGAGGCTTCCTTGAAAGCCTCCTACTTTGGGGATTGGGGGCCTAGTTGCCTTCCCTTTTATGCATTTTATGTACTTTTGTCAATGAGTAGCATACTCCTTTATATTAATGTGTCTTTCTTAATTTTTCTTTATCAGATCTTCCATGACATTTAAATCAGAGTACAAAGCACCTGTTGCTGAGCACTTGATCTCTGTGTGTTTCTTAACATTGGCTTTCTCTTCCCCAAATCTAAAAAAAAAATACTTCATCATTTTCAAAACCTTTGCAATATCACCTTTGAATAAGAGACTGAAAATCCTTTATTGTTGAAAAGTACATCAAAGCCTTTTCTTGTTAATGTAGATACACTTAAGATGAAAAACAAATTCACTTTACAGTTATATCTTCATAATTATCTCCTGTCTTATACTGTAGAGATAACTTTCCTTTGCCCTCGATTGTAGCTAATTTTCCATCAGCTAGATGCATTGTTCCCTTTGCATTTGCATCACATTCATCATACAATTTAATGTTAGATGGCATGTGAGTTGATGCCCCACTATCAATAATCCAGTGAGTAATGGGAATTTTAGAATCTGTGATGCAAAGACATTTTCTTTTATGTTCTGCATTAAGTGGAATATAATTGCTTCAGGACTCCCTCTAGAGGTGGACAATTTTATTACATTTGAAGGATTTTACTAGATTCTTTTTCCGAGGTAATCTCCTTTGCTCTATTTGGCCCTTAAAATAGTTGAATCTGGGCTTGCTTTTGCTGAACATGTAATTTGATGCAGAAGCCATCTCTCATCTTGATTTCTTTGTCTGAGGGCTTCAGCTCTTATGGAGCTCATTAAATCCTCCAGACACAAATGCTGAGTAGGAGGAGGGAAGTGAACGAAGTAATACGCTAATTTTTAACAGATCATTTAGTACTTGTTCCGCTATAACTAGTTTGTCCATCATATTTAATACATTTGTAATGCTTATCTGCATCTCCACCTTCACTTAGCCTTGTAGTAAAAGCTCTTTGAAAAGCAATACTTGTTTTTGTGTCTCATCTTCCCCATATAATCTCTGCAAGGCTTTAAGCATATCTGCAGCATTTTTTTTTTAATTTCTTATATGCACTATTTTATCATCAGGTAAACTTTGAATAATAAAATTTCTTAATATACCTCTCTTGCCCAAAACTTGTAGCCTTGTAGTATAATTTGGGACTAAAATCAACACTGCACCCTCCACTGTTTACCGTAAATCAATCACTCGACAACTACCGTGGCATACAAACAGACGGGCTGAATGGCAGTGGAGGAAATCACGCACCTTTGCTGATTTCCGGCATTATAAATTCATCCTTAAGTCTGAAAACTCTGCCCTCAGCCTGGCCAAACAAGTCTATTTCTCCTCCCTTGTGTCATCTCACACATCCAACACCAGAAAGCTGTGCTCAACCATTAATTCCCTTCTACTTCCTCCTGCATCCCTGCCCACTACCAAACTCACTGCTCAGATTCTTGCTGATCACTACAAAAATAAAATTGAAACCAATAGAAAAGATATCTACACCTGACACCCCTCAAACCCAGCACTCCTACCCACCCCTTCTATTAACAAAACTCTTTGCTACTTCCCTCCTGTAACAGAGGAAGAAGTCTCTTTACTCCTATATTTGGCTCATTTCACAACCTTCCCACTTGACCCTATTCCTTCGCAACTTCTTCCCTATCTCCCTGCTTCACTAACCCCCTACCCTAACTCATCTCTTTAACCAATCTCTCACCGCTGGCACATTTCCTGATATATTCAAGCATGCGTCAATCATAGCAATCCTACCCCTTCTAACTATCTACAGGTTTCCTTTGCTTCAAAATTATTGGAACAACTGGTCTATAATTAGCTAACTCAATTTCTCACAACTAACTCCTTACTTGATCCACTACAATCTGGTTTCCACCCTAAACACTCAACAGAAACCGCTCTTACTAAAGTAACAAATGACCTGTTATCAGCTAAAGCAAAGGGTCACTACTCCTTACTAATTCTTCTTGGCCTGTCCGCTGCTTTTGACACAGTTGACCATCCTCTCCTTCTAAAAATCATACATTCACTTGGCATCCGAGGCACAGCCCTCACCTGGTTTGCCTCATATCTCTCAAACCGCTCGTTTTCAGATTCCTTTAACAAAATATTTTATGATTCTTTGCCTCTCTCAGTTGGAGTACCACAAGGCTCTGTCTTGGGTCCCTTGCTTTTCTCTCTATATATACATCCTCCCTTGGAAAACGTATAGCCTACTTTGTCTTCCAGTATCACTTATTTGCTGATGATACACAAATCTATCTTTCCTCTCCTGATATCTCTCCCTCTTTACTTAACCACATTTCCAACTGCCTCTCTGCAGTTGGATATCTTCACATTACCTCTAACTCAATCTGTCCAAACCTGAGCAGCTTCTTATTCCCCCCTCTTCGAGACATCAGACACCTGACATTTCTCTGATGGTCTTAGACTCTATTCTTAACACCTAACCCCAGGTTCACTGTCTTGGGCTCACACTTGACTCAGAACTCACATTCAACCCACATATATAAGCGCTTACAAAATCCTGCCGTGCTACACAACATTTCCAGAATTTGTCCCTTCCTTACGCAAAAAAACTACAAAAATACTAATTCATTCCCCCATTATTTCACGCATCGATTATTACAATCTACTTCTAAATGGACTTCCAAAACACTGCCTCTCCTTCCTCCAATCTATTATGAATGCTTCAGCTAGACCCATCCACCTAAGTCGCTGATCTACACTAGCTGCTCCACTCTGCCGGTCTCTACACTGGCTCCCCATACACTCCAGAATACAATTTTAAGTATTAACAATAACTTACAAAACACTCAACAGTCTTAGTCCCAACTATATTTCTTTCTCATCTCCAAATATTCCCCATCCCATCCTCTTCGATCAACCTCTGACCTAATCTCTCCACTCCTGTTATCTCTATGTCTAACTCCCATTTCCAAGACTTCTAACATGCTGCTCCTGTCCTCTGGAACTCTCTGTATAGCTTCAGACGCTCCTTGAAAACATACCTATTAAGAGAGGCTTACCATCTCTCCTCCATCTCTCTTCCTAACCAAAATTATTCTTGAACTGCCTGACTCACTGCTGCAACTACAATCCATGTGACTAGTTACCCCAAACCTAATGTCTCTGCACCCTCAACCCGTAGACTGTGAGCTCTCCGGAGCAGGACCTTCTTCCTCCTGTACTAGATTTGTTTAGTTTGTTATGTTTTGTATTTTATCACAAATCCTTGTCATTGGATACCCCAATCTTTGTGTTCCATGTCCTTTGTGTTCCTATAAGGAATGAATCCCTTTAAGGAACTCAATTGCTGTACCTTTAAAAAGTATGTTTGTATCACTGTATTTTTATGACAATCCTTTATTGGGAGAAATGATTCTGTAAATATAGTGAGATTAATAATGTATGAATTCAGTATTAACTTGAATCTACTGAATTCTATTTTTATAGTACATCGCAATTCCTAGAGGTATAGTAAGAGCTTCCTCTGATATGGAACTGCTTATTATAATATTGGAAAAGTCTTTGATCTCTCACTTTAAGTAACACAGCATAAACCTTGAGAGGTTAAACATTTAGAAGGAAAACAGTCCTGTATTGTGACCTTAAGAGGTGATACAATTAGAGAGGATACAGTCCTGCTATGCGTTATAGTATAATGAAATTATCTTGCTTCCGGATTGAGGTCTGAAGTGTATGCTGCAGAGCTCGTTTAGCGTTGTTTATGCTGAAGACAGCTGTATCAAAGATTGACTCCTTTACAGTGAGTGAGTCACTATGTGTTGTGCTTCCTTTCCGGTGTTGGTCAGAGTGAGTTGCGGGAGCTGTGAGAGAAGGAGGAAGCAATGTTATGCTTACCCGCGATCCGTTAGAGTCTGACGTTAGAGAAGGGTGGAGCCAGAGGAACCCGTCGATCCGGTCAGGTCTGATTACCGGTAGCTTTTACCCTTAGGAAGGAAGCTTATTGGACTGTGTCTCAGCAGTTGTATTTAGCTGTGAGAGAGGGGAGAGATCGAACAGCTGATAGGTTGTAACACAGCTGAAATTTCACCCTGTGAGTTGAAACAAAGTCTCCGGTATGCTGGAAACAAGTAGTTTGTAAATTTGTAGCTGGATGGTGAGAGGAAGTTAGTCTCTCTTGAAAGACGTAACTTGAAGTAGTAGGTTTCAGTAGTTTCTTAGCTTGGCTCAGGAAACCAGGAGTGGCTATGCCGCAATTGGAAAATTACTAAGCAGTGAGTTAAGGGAAGATGTAGGTATTTAAAGGTGTAGCTACCAATCAGGTTGTTGTTGCAACTTAAAGGAGCAGTGTGGAATATATGACATGACCCCCGCCTCAAGGAAGCTGTTCCACAGCTGTAGGCCTAGGACGATCAGGATATCTGCGGTGAAAAGCAGAGAGTAATCTTGGGGATCTGAGGTTGGAAGCTGGTTCCCAGGTATCATCATCGGTGGAATAGACTTCATACTCATTGGGATCCAACGTATGTGGAACTGGTGGTAGAACGGTATTCGTCTCCCTTGTATTCCTATAGGGTGAAATGTAGGATGGACCTTAATACTGTCTGGTAATTTGAGAGTTACAGCATTGTCATTCACAACCCTTGTAATAGGAAAAGGACCAAGAAAAAGTGTTGCCAATTTTTTACTGGGTATCTGCAATTTTAGATTTTTGGTAGATAACCAAACTTTGTCTCCAATTTTATATGGAGAATTTTATATGATCGGAACAGCCAATAGAATGCGAGCTCAATCTGATTGGCTGATTGGATCAGCCAATCGGATTGAACTTGAATCTGATTGGCTGATTCCATCAGCCAATCAGATTTTTCCTACCTTAATTCCGATTGGCTGATAGAATCCTATCAGCCAATCAGAATTGAGGGGACGCCATCTTGGATGACGTCCCTTAAAGGAGCCTTCATTCGTCGTAGTCCGTCGGTGAAGAAGGATGTTCCGCGGCGGCGGAAGGAAGATTCAAGACCCGGCTTGGACGATGACATCGCCCGGATCGAAGACTTCTTCAGCGCCGCCTGGATGATGACTTCATCGGATGGAAGATTTCTTCAGCGCCCCTTGGATGATCACTTCTGCCGGTCCGGATGTCCACTTGGGTTCCATCGCTGCTCGGCTGAGTGAAGACGACTCAAGGTAGGATGATCTTCAGGGGATTAGTGTTAGGTTTTTGTAAGGGGGGTTTGGGTTAGATTAGGGGTATGTGGGTGGTGGGTTTTAATGTTGGGGGGTTTGTATTTTTCATTTACAGGCAAAAGAGCTGAACTTTTGGGGGCATGCACCCACAAATGGCCCTTTTAAGGGCTGGTAAGGTAAAAGAGCGTTGAACTTTATTTAATTTAGAATAGGGTAGGGCATTTTTTTATTTTGGGGGGTTTGTTATTTTATTAGGGGGCTTAGATTAGGTGTAAGTAGCTTAAAATTGTTGTAATATTTGTAAAATGTTTGTAACTTATTTTTTTATTTTCTGTAACTTAGCTTTTTTTATTTTTTGTACTTTAGTTAGTTTATGTAATTGTATTTAATTGTAGTTATTTGTAGGTAGTTTATTTAATTAATTTAATGATAGTGCAGTATTAGGTTTAATTGTAACTTAGGTTAGCATTTATTTTACAGGTAATTTTGTATTTCTTTTAGCTAGGTAGTTATTAAATAGTTAATAACTATTTAATAACTATTCTAACTAGCTAAAATAAATACAAAGTTACCTGTAAAATAAATATAAATCCTAAGATAGCTACAATATAATTATTATTTATATTGTAGCTATATTAGGGTTTATTTTACAGGTAAGTATTTAGTTTTAAATAGGAATAATTTATTAAAGTATAGTGTAGTGTTAGGTGTAATTGTAACTTAGGTTAGGATTTATTTTACAGGTAAATTTCAGTTTATTTTAGCTAGGTAAGCTATTAAATAGTTAATAACTATTTAATAGCTATTGTACCTAGTTAAAATAAATTGAAAGTTGCCTGTAAAATAAAAATAAATCCTAAGATAGCTACAATATAATTAATATTTATATTGTAGCTATATTAGGGTTTATTTTACAGGTAAGCATTTAGTTTTAAATAGGATTAATTTAGTTAATAATATAAATATTATTTAGATTTATTTAATTAATATTTAAGTTAGGGGGGCGTTAGGGTTAGTGTTAGACTTAGGTTTAGGGGTTAATAACATTATTATAGAGGGCGGCGGTATAGGGGGGCAGGATAGGGGTTAATAGGTATAATGTAGGTGGCGGTGGGCTCTGGGAGCGGCGGTTTAGGGGGTAATAACTTTATTTAGTTGCGGCGGTGTAGGGGGGACAGATTAGGGGTGTTTAGACTCGGGGTACATGTTAGGGTGTTAGGTGCAGACATCTCCCATAGGAATCAATGGGATGTCTGTCAGCAGCGAACTTGTACTTTCGCTATGGTCAGACTCCCATTGATTCCTATGGGATCCGCCGCCTCCAGGGTGGCGGTTTGAAAACCAGGTACGCTGGGCCGTAAAAGTGCCGAGCGTACCTGCTAGTTTTTTGATAACTAGCAAAAGTAATGAGATTGTGCCGCACTTGTGTGCGGAACATCTGGAGTGACGTAAGAATCGATCTGTGTCGGACTGAGTCCGGCGGATCGAAGCTTACGTCACAAAATTCTACTTTTGCCAGTCTCGAGCCTTTGATAACTAAGGCGACTCAGCCTCGCCACAAATACGCTGCGGAATTCCAGCGTATTTGAGGTTGACGGCTTGATAACTAGGCCCCAGAGTATGCGAACGCTGCCATTGCAATGAATTTCATCCAATCGTTTTGGTGGTAAGAGCAGAAACATCTTAGGTATTGCTCCAACCATTGATTAAGACGTTCTGCTTGTCTGTTTGTCTGTGGGTGGAATGCTGTGGTGTATCTATGATCAATTCCGGTTATTTTGCAGAGGTTATTCCAAAAATGTGAGGTGAATTGGGAACCTCTGTCAGTTGTTAGGATTGGAGGTATCCCATGTAGCTTGATGATATTATTGATAAAAAGATGAGCAGTTTCTGAGGAGGTTGGAAGTTTATGATATGGGATGAAATGGGCCATTTTGGAGAAGATATCAACTACAACGAATATGGTATTTTGATTGTTTGAGGTGGGTAAATCGACTATAAAGTCCATTGACAGGTTGTGCCAAGGTCTGGTAGGGGTAGGTAGAGGCATGAGCAATCCGTATGGAGGTCTTTTATCAGATTTTGAAGTGGTACAGATTAGACAAGTTTGGATATACTCCTGTATTGTTTTACGCATGTTTGGCCACCAGAAGTTCCTTTTAATCAATTAAGTTGTACGTAAGATTCCTGGATGTCCTGCTAGGGGTGTGTCATGGAAAAACTTTAGTATGTGTAATCTCATTGCATTTTGTACATAGAGTTTTTCTCCATGATAATAATCTTCTGATTTCTTGACGAGTGAATGATGAGGGGGATCTGGTTCTTGGTTTGTAAACTTCCTTATGTCAGTAAGAAATTGGTTAGAAAACCCAACAAACCGTTCGGTTGGTATGATAGGGGAGTTGTTGTTAAGGTCATGTGGTTTATCTGGTAACCGTGAGAGAGCGTCTGCTTTGCCGTTTTTATTTACTGGTCTGTAGATGATATTAAAATTAAACCTAGAAAAGTAGAGGCTCCAACGGACTTGTCTTGCTGGAAGAGTTTTATTACATTGTAAATATTGAAGGTTTTTGTGGTCGGTATATACTTTGATTGGGTATTTGGTGCCCTCCAGAAGATGTCTCCAGTGTTCAAATGATTGTTTTATGGCCAAAAGTTCTTTTTCACCTATTGGGTAATTTCTTTCTGCTGGTGTCATCATTTTGGATAGGAATGAGACAGGATGAATGGGGCTGTTGAGTGTTACTTGTTGTGAGAGTACAGCTCCTAGTGCGAAATCTGAGGAGTCTACTTCCAAGATGTAAGGTAAGTTGGCGTCAGGGAACTTCAATATGGGAGCAGTGGTGAAACTGTTCTTTAATGTTTCAAATGATGACATGGCATTTGTATTCCAATGGAATGGGATTGAGGTACTGGTTAATCACGTAAATGGTTTTGCGATTTTAGAAAAATCCTTTATAAATTTTCTGTAGTAGTTGGAGAATCCCAAGAATCTTTGCAGATCCTTTTTGTTTTTCGGTATAGGCCAGTTTTCTACAGCTTCAACTTTTTCTTTCTGCATTTCTATTCCTTGAGGTGATATGTTATAGCCAAGGAATGAAACTTGGTTGGTATGAAACAGACATTTCTCTAATTTGGCATACAGTTTATGTTCTCTTAATCTTGTGAGGACTTTGCGTACATGTTGTATGTGTTCTGATTTGTTCTTTGAATAGATTAGAATGTCATCCAAGTATACTACCAGGCATATGTCTAAGAGGTCACGGAATACGTCATTGATAAAGTGTTGGAATGTGGCGGGTGCATTGCACAATCCAAACGGCATGACTAAATATTCATAGAGTCCATATCTGGTTCTGAATGCTGTTAACCATTCATGGCCCTCCTTTATGCGCACTAAATTGTAAGCTCCTCTTAGATCTAACTTGGAGTAGATGGTGGCTTGTGATAGACGTTCTATTAATTCAGGTAGGTATTAACGGTAACGGGTACCTGTTTTTTATTGTTCTTTTGTTGAGCTCACGATAATCTATTATTGGTCTTATTGTTGAATCCTTGTTACGGACGAAAAATATCCCTGCCCCAGCAGGGGTAGTTGATGCTCGGATAAAAGCTTTCCATAGATTGTCATCGAGATATTGTTTTAAATAGTCTAGTTCTGGTTGGCTCAGAGGGTAGAGATGACCATATGGGATGCTAGCCCCGGGTTGTAACTCAATGGGACAATCGTATGGTCGGTGTGGAGGTAGGTTTTCCGCTTCAGTCTTGCTAAATACATCTTGGTAATCACTGTATTCCTTTGGTAAAGTTTCTTCTTGAGGGTGTATCTGTAGTATATAGGGTTCTGGGTTACACTGTTTTCTACAGTATGTGGAAGGAAAGGTGAGGTTGAAAGGAAACCAATTAATGAGTGGGTTATAAAGTTTAAGCCAAGTAATACCCAGTATGATGGGAAAATGTGGTGATGGTAATACATCGAACGATAACAGTTCTGTGTGACCTGAGAGAGAGACAAGAATTGGTTCTTTGTGATGTGTAATAGGACCTGTTGGAATTGTGGACCCATCAATAACACACACACAAATAGGATTCTTTTTGCAAATCAAAGGAATTTTATTAGAAACTACAATGGGGTAATCAATGAAGTTTCCATATGCCCCGGAAACGATGATGCCATCAACCTTCAGTAGTTTTTGGTCCCACTGTAGAGAAACAGATAAAATGTTATAGGAAGATCGATTAGTAGTATGTATAGATGTATTTAGATATGTTGACTTACTTCTCTTAGATTTTTGCAGTAATGGACAATCTTGAACTGTGTGCAGTGGATTTGCACAATACATGCATAAACTTTTAACTCTCCTGCGTAATCTTTCTTCGGGAGTTAGAGGTCCTCTAAGTATACCAATCTCCATTGGTTCGGGTGATGGTTTGGATGATGGAGAGCTTTGTGAAGTGTGAGGATAACTTGTACTCTTGGGTCAAACATCAGAGGAGTAACGTTCTGCTCTGCGTTCTCGAAGTCTGCGATCTAGTTGAACTGAGGATCTCATCAGGGCATCGAGCATCTTGGGTAGTTCAACCCTTGCTAATTCATCTTTAAGATTGTCAGCTAGTCCGAGACGGAACTAGTTCTGGAGAGAGACTTGGTTCCATTGTGAGTCGGCGGCGTACAACTTGAACTCCGTGATATAGTCCTCCACGGGCCTTTTGCCTTGTTTCAAATTTCTCATGGAGGCTTCTGCTGTTATCTGCACATCAGAGTCTTGGTAGAGTTCATCCATTGAGGAAAAAAAATCTTCCAACGATCCCAATAAGGGGTCGTCATTCTCACACAGGTTATCCGCCCAGGTCCTGGGTTCCCCTCTGAGGAAAGAGATAGTACTTAAAACTTTTACTCTTTCAGTGGGGTATGTTCTGGGCCTGAGGTTAAATAATAGTTGACAGGAATTCTTGAAGTGTCTGTAATGTTTCCTATTCCCTGAGAAATTCTCAGGCAAAGAGACCTGGGGTTCTGGGGAAATCTCGTGTTGTGAAGTTTTTACTGCATTCCCAGCAATGCGCACGTACGCTCGCGTTCGAATTGCTGTTAATTTGTAATACCAGTGCACAATAGCGTGCGCTGGTATTACCCAGTGAAGCGCAAATATCGCTTAAATTATATGTAGCACTCCTAGGGTTGCCACCCGTCCCTTAAAATACAGAACACTTATAAGTTACACATGCTGCAGGGTGTGCAGGGAGGAATATGTATAGTGCCTATGAATAGTGCTGTCCATAAACACAATACATGTTCCTTCCTGCACACCCTGCAGCATGAGTAACTCATAAGTGTCCAGGAAAACATGGCTGAGGTGGCAACCCTAAGCACTCCACTTGTAATCTGGCCCTTGATCTGTTAAAACCAAATAAAGCAGAGCAATGTTTTATGCTTTGGAAAGCTTACCGCACACAGGAATGAGAGTCACGTAGCTTAGTATATTTATTCAAGATAAAAGGTTTACTTTATTCTTCCTTTCAAACAAGTCATCTGTTAAACTGCATTATGTAAGCAAAGGTTATTTTGTTTTAAAGAAACAACACAGCAGACATCTTCAGTCAGGACATTGAGAGAATGTTCTAGTATGTAATACAGGAAAAAGAAAGAAGTGAGTTAAGAAGAGGTCAGCAGAGCACCGACACATCGGAACAGTAGGAATAAAATAATAACAGCAAGATACATTGGGGCCGATTTATTATCCTGCGGACGGACATGATCCGCTTTAGCGGGTCATGTCTGCCGAGCATCGATAAATGCTGCGCATCGATAAACTGCTTGTGCAATGTCACCCTTTGCAGATTTGCGGCCAATCTGCTGCTAGTAGGGGGTGTCTTATGACCGCTGCTTCTTAACTCCTGTTTCTGACAAACCTGAAGGCTCCCACGGAAACAGAGGCATTAGGGGCAGTACAGAGCATGATAAATCGGCCCCATTATCTTTATCACCCCCTAATTTCAGAAAGCAAGCAGAGTTGCTTCTATTCCCAACAATTTGGAGGTCTTTAATTTTTTGGTTTACAGAGAATACTGCAACACATTGTATAACAAGCAACTGTTGTCCTTCTTAGCAGTCGAATAGTTTAAATCTGTAAGAAAGAGGCAAATGGTTCAACTCCTCCAATTTTTTTAAATATGTAGTCTGGCTCCTTCATTGACATTTACTGGGGCATAGGACCCCTCATTTGATAGAAAAAATTCCTTCTCTACCAAATGAGATTTAAAGTTAGACATAAAAGAGAGTTGTAAAATAGTGCCATAGATAAATCCATTTGCCAATAAGCATGGGCATATGTTTCTGGTGCAAAAAATAAAATGCTATTAACAAATTATATTAATGACAACATGTGCATCAAGAGAGGTTGCCCCTCTTCTTCCACCTCCAGATGCCAAGAGGGACCGCATGACCTTTAAGATATAACATAATTAATGTGATAAGGGCAATTTGACACCAGCCAAACCTATGGATATCCTGACCTCACCCAGACTGCCAGGCTCCCTAACCTTATCCTAGCACACCCCAGATTTGAAATCTTTATTTTTGTGAGTATTAGCGATTTATGCCATATAAGATACTTTAATACAGCCAAGGAGCTGGAAAACTTGCAAAACATCTGAATATCTGAATAATAATAATAATAATAATAATAATAATAATGTCTGAGTTACAGATTGAATTGCAACATCACTATTTAAATATTATATATTATCCTATTTGTGTAATGGTCTAACATTACACAAATAGGATGAGTAGATTTCTGAAATCTGTAACAGATGCAAAAGTTCTGAATTACATGGTGCAAGACGTAACTTACATGTCTGAGCTCACAAACAATTTACAGTTTGTCAACTTTAATCAAGCATGGGCATAATGTAAAATGTAACTGCAATAAATGAAGAGTAACAAAAGGTGGATATGGCTTTAAACTGGATGCTCAATGTTTATACTCCACAAAGAAAGATAAAACAAATCAGAAAAGAACTGCTAAATGTATTTATCCATCTATCTATCTATCTATCTATCTATCTATCTATCTATCTATCTGGTACTTATAGAGCACAAACTAATCACCCGTGAGGGTCTCAAGGCTTAAGGGAAAGCAGATAGGAGGAGGGGATGAACGTTCAGTCGAAGAGTCAGGTTTTGAAGTCCTTTCTGAACTTTGTAAGGGAGGTGGATTTTCTGAGGTGCAGCAGGAGGGTGTTCCATGTCTTTGCTGCTATGTGGGAGAAGGATCTTCTGCCCGCGGTGGATTTGCTGATGCGGGGGATGACTGCGAGTGCTTGGTCCGCCGATCGGAGTTGTCTGGTGGGGGGTGTAGAAATTTACACGGTGGTTGATGTATTCGGGTCCAATGTTGTGTAGGGCCTTGAATGCGTGGGTAAGGAGCTTGAAGGTGATTCTCTTGTTGATGGGGAGCCAGTGAAGGTTCCTTAGGTGTTCGGTGATGTGGCATTGGAAAGGGATGTCGAGGATGAGTCTGGCTGAGGCGTTCTTGATACGTGGAGTCTCTTTTGGAGTTTGATGGTGGAGCCGGGGTAGAGTTCATTGCCATAGTCCAACTAGCTGCTGACAAGGGCGTGGGTGACTGTTTTCCTGGTTTTGGTAGGTATCCACTTGAAGATTTTTCATAGCAGATGGAGAATGTGGAAGCATGTTGAGGTGATGGCATTGATTTGTCGGTTCATGGAGAGTCCAGGATGAAGCCTAGATTTCGTGCATGGTCGGCTGGGGTTGGAGGGTGACCGAGGGCTGTGGGCCACCAGGAGTCATCCCATGCGGATTTATTGGGTCCGAGGAGGAGGAGTTCGGTTTTGTCTGTGTTCAGTTTGAGCTAGTTGTCATTCTTCCAGGCAACGACTGCTGTCAGGCCTTCATGGATGTTCTTTTTGGTGGTGGTGGGATCTCTGGTGAGTGAGATGATTAAATGGGTCTCGTCGGAGTAGGAGACTATGTTGAGGTTGTGGTGTCGGACGATGGCTGCGAGAGGGGCCATGTAGATGTTGAAGAGGGTGGGGCTCAGCGAAGAGCCTTGCGGTACACCACAGTTGACTGGTGTGGGTTTCGAGGAGAAGGGCGGGAGTCTAACTTTCTGGGTCCTGCCCATGAGGAAGGAGGTGATCCATTCCAGGGCTTTGCTGCGGATGCCGGCATTGTGTAGGTGGGTGTGGAGGGTGTTGTGGTCAACAGTGCCAAAGGCTGCTGAGAGGTCTAGGAGGATGAGGGCAGCGGTTTCTCCTCAGTCGAGCATGGCGCGGATGTCATCTGTGGCGGCGAGGAGGGCGGTCTCGGTGCTGTGGTTGCTTCTGAAACCAGATCGGGAGTGGTCCAGGGTGTGGTTGGCCTCAATGTGGTCAATAAGTTGCGAGTTGATGGACTTCTCTATGACTTTGAACGGGAAGGGGAGTAGAGAGATGGGGCGGTAGTTATTCGGGTTCATGGGGTCTGCTGAGGTTTTCTTCAGCAGGGGTATCAGTTCCGCGTGCTTCCAGACATCCAGGAAGGTGCCGGTTTTGATGGAGCAGTTGATAGCATGGGTAGTATAGGGGCAATGGTGTCGCTTGCTTTGTTGAACATGTGATAGGGGCATGGGTCTGAGGGTGCACTGGAGTGATGGATTTCATGATTCTGAGGGTGTCCTCTGTGGTGAGGGGGCTCCAGATAGTCTGTGTGTGGTGTGGGGGGGGGGCATGTGGGGGGGGCGAATTTGGGAGGGGTGTCGTTCGGTGTAGCGGAGTGGGTGGTGGAGATTGAGCTATGAGGTGTGAAACTGTCATAGATGTCGAGGATCTTGCGGTGGAAATGTGCAGCGAGGGTATTGCAGAGGCCCTGGGAGGGTGGGATGTTGGTGGTGTCGCTGTTGGGTTTAGAGAATTCCTTGATAACTGAGAACAACTCCTTGCTGTTGTGTGCTTTAGAGTTGATTCTGTCTTGGATAGCTGTTTTTTTGGCAGTTTTTATGAGGTGGTGGTGGGTGGTGATTGCTTCCATAAAGGCAGCTTTTTCCAGAAGGGTCTTGCTGGATCTCCAGGTTCCTTCCAATCATCTGCATTGGCGTTTGGAGTCCTGAAGGGCCGGGGTGAACCAGCTGGCCTTGTTGGTGGTTTGGCGGCTGGACGTTTTTTTGAGGGGGTCAGGGTGTTGGAGCAGCCTGTAATACAGAGGTTTAGGTTGCGGGCAGAGGAGTTGGCATCTGTGGAGGTAGGTGAGAAGGATTTGTTTAGGGTGCAGTGTAGTTGGTCTTGGGTGATGTTGTTCCAGTTTCTGTGGGGCGGGTGGTACTGTCGGAGGTGGGTGGTGGGTTTGTTGAAGGAGAAGTATATGCAGTGGTAGTCAGTCCAGAGGAGTTCAGTGATGTTATTGACAGAGATGTGGTTGCCTGATGAGAAGATCGGGTCGAAGGTGTGACCGGCTGCATGGGTTGGGTAGTTTACGAGTTGCTTCAGTCCAATGGTTCTGAGATGTTCCAGGAGGGTGGAGGTGTTGTGATCATTGGGGTTATCAAGATGGAAGTTGAGGTCACCGAGGTGGATGTAGTCCATTGAGGAGAGGGCATGGGGTGCGATGTGGTCAGTGATGGAGTCGCAGAAGGTGGGATGAGGTCTGGGAGGTATGTAGATGAGGGTGCCATGGAGGGTGGTGTTGGGGTTGACCTGGATCTTGAAGTTTAGGCGTTTTAGGCCTGATGAGTGGTCGTCGGAGCAGGTTGCGACTTGGATGGTGTGTTTGTGGATGATGGCGATGCCTCCTCCGGGTCGGTTGCTGCGGTCTTTGTGGCAGATCTTGTAGCCTCCAGGTATTGCAGTGGTGATGTCCGGCTCTGATGTGGGGTTTTGCCAGGTCTCAGTGAGGAAGGCGAAGTCTGGGGAGGTTCCAGATTTTGAGGGCGTGCTTGTGGATGGAGCGGGTTTGAGGAGGATGCAGGCTGTTTTTTGGGGGGTTAGTTGGTTGGGTTGTGGTCCGATCAGCCAATAGAATGTGAGCTCAATCTGATTGGCTGATTGGATCAGCCAATCGGATTGAACTTCAATCTGATTGGCTGATTCAATCAGCCAATCAGATTTTTCCTACCTAAATTCCGATTGGCTGATAAAATCCTATCAGCCAATCGGAATTGAAGGGACGCCATCTTGGATGACGTCCCTTAAAGGAACCTTCATTCAGTCGTCGGCCGTTGGGGAAGAAGGATGTTCCGCGTCGGCGGGATGAGGATGGATCTGCAAGAAAGAAGATTGAAGACGCCGCTTGCAAGATGACATCGCCCGGATGGAAGACTTCTTCAGCGCCGCCTGGATGATGACTTCATTGGATGGAAGACTTCTTCAGCGCCGCCTGGATGATGACTTCTGCCGCTCCGCATCTCCTCTTCAGTTCCATCAGTGGTCGGCTGGCTGAAGACGACTCAAGGTAGGATGATCTTCAGGGGGGTAGTGTTAGGTTTATTTAAGGGGGGTTTGGGTTAGATTAGGGGTATGTGGGTGGTGGGTTTTAATGTTGGGGGGGTTGTATTTTTCTTTTACAGGCAAAAGAGCAGAATTCTTTGGGGCATGCCCCGCAAAAGGCCCTTTTAAGGGCTGGTAAGGTAAAAGAGCTGGTAACTTTTTAATTTAGAATAGGGTAGGGCATTTTTTTATTTTGGGGGGCTTTGTTATTTTATTAGGGGGCTTAGATTAGGTGTAAGTAGCTTAAAATTGTTGTAATATTTTTTAATGTTTGTAACTTATTTTTTTTATTTTTTGTAACTTAGCTTTTTTATTTTTTGTACTTTAGTTAGTTTATTTAATTGTATTTAATTTTTAGTTATTTGTAGGTAATTTATTTAATTAATTTAATGATAGTGTAGTGTTAGGTTTAATTGTAACTTAGGTTAGGATTTATTTTACAGGTAATTTTGTATTTCTTTTAGCTAGGTAGTTATTAAATAGTTAATAACTATTTAATAACTATTCTAACTAGCTAAAATAAATACAAAGTTACCTGTAAAATAAATATAAATCCTAAAATAGCTCCAATGTAATTATTAATTATATTGTAGCTATCTTACGGCTAGATTTGGAGTTTTGTCGGTAACAACCAGAAAAACTAACGCCGGCTTTTTTCTGGCCGCACCATAAAAATAACTCTGGTATTGAGAGTCCACATAAAGGCTGCGTTAGGCTCCAAAAAAGGAGCGTAGAGCATTTTTAACGCAGCTTCAACTCTCAATACCAGAGTTGCTTACGCAAGCGGCCAGCCTCAAAAACGTGCTCGTGCACGATTCCCCCATAGGAAACAATTGGGCTGTTTGAGCTGAAAAAAAACCTAACACCCAGGGCCGGTGCAAGGATTTTTGTCTACACAGGCGAAGGTGCATTTTGACGCCCCCCCCCCCGCCCCTTACATCCATCTATTTACAGAAAATTCATATTTTTATTTCACAATCCCATTCTTATAGTACTTGAACAAAATAGCAATTACCTTATATAGGTATTAAGCTATAATTGAAAAAAACAAACAAAAACGCTTAAATTGTGAAAATACATGCTAATTTTTTTTTCTCTCTCAAGTATTATATTAAGGAAGTTATTTTTGAGATACATATGGAATTTAATTTTTTATATATATTAATACACACACACACATATTTATATATTAATATAAATAATTAAATTATATATATATATATATATATATATATATATATATATATATATATATATATGTATGTATGTATATATATATATATGTATGTATGTATATATATATATATATATATGTATAGTATGTATGTATATATATATATATGTATATTATATATATATATATATATATGTATATATATATATATATATGTATATTATATATATATGTATATTATATATATATATATATACACACACACACTGCATATATATATATATTTGTTATTTAATGTATTATCCATAACCTATGATCATGCCAGCAGCAAGCAACTTAGCAAGCAGCAACCAACCATAGCCATAGCAGCCCCCTTGGCCTCCCCCCCCACCCAGAAATTACACCTGGCCCCTGGGGTAACCTGGGTTCTTCACTTAAGTCAAGTGAAGATGTGATGAGATTCATGTGTCTGTGCACCCACCTACTATTTTGATATAATATTATTGGTAAATGGCAGGAGCTTATATAAATAATAAAATATCTGACAATCTGTAAGTGTGTAGCATTGCTTTAATATTATTGGTAAAAAGGTAGGAGCTTATATAAATAATAAAATATATAAGCTCCTGCCATTTACCAATAATATCAAAGCTAATACTACACACTCCTCACAGACTGACATATATTCTATTATTTATATAAGCTCCTGCCATTTACCAATAATATCAAAGCAATGCTACACACTCACATACAGATATTTTATTATTTATAAAAGTTATATAAATAATAAAATATCTGTCTGTGAGTGTGTAGCATTAGCTTTGATATTGCATTGGTAAATCAATAAATAATAAAATATATATGATGCGCCAACGGAAGGTCGCCAAAAACCTACCTCTCTCAGTCACTGTGTTTTCAGTACCGGTCTATCTGGCAATCTGGGGGGGGGGGGGCGTCCGGTCCGCCTGCACCTCATTGGGCTCCCTCGAGACGAGAGTCACTACTCACTCAGCAAAAATCTGTGGAGTGTGTGACACACAGTAGTCTGGTCAAGAGGCGCCAGCAGCATGATCCACGTGTTTCCCAGCCAGGCTGAGTTTCCACTTCCCCCTCACAGCTCCAGTCCACTGCCTGAGCCGCGGCGGCGCCGCCACCTCCAGGCAGGCTCCAGCCTCTCACATCACTGACTGAGAGACTGTGCACGTGAATGACAGTCTATGACTCTCAGTCAGTTAGGAGATAGGCGAGAAGCGAAGTGCCGTGCTAATACTACTGCCGCCCGTGCTAATACATATTGGTTTGTCTGAAATTCAAATGTTTCCCGCGCGCACAGGCTGCATCTGTTCAGTGCGCGCGGGAAACATTTAAATTTCATACAAACCAATATGTATTAGCACGGGCGGCAGTTACCGCAAATGTGTAAAAAAAAAATAATGTAAAAATAAATGCTGCTGAAAAAAAATAAAAAATGTTGCTGCTGATTGTTTCACCGGCAGTTTGCGCCCACATACTGTGGCGCCCTAAGGCCGTTGCCTAACTTGCCTATATGCAAGCGCCGGCCCTGCTAACACCTGCAAAAAAGCCGCGTTCAGCTGTTAACGCAGCCCCATTGTTTGCTATGGGGAAACACTTCCTACGTCTGCACCTAACACTCTAACATGTACCCCGAGTCTAAACACCCCTAACCTTACACTTATTAACCCCTAATCTGCCGCCCCCGCTATCGCTGACACCTGCATTTTATTTTTAACCCCTAATCTGCCCCCCTCAACGTCGCCTCCATCTGCCTACACTTATTAACCCCTAATCTGCCGACCGCAAAGCTCCGCCACCTACGTTATCCTTATGTACCCCTAATCTGCTGTCCCTAACACCGCCGACCCCTATATTATATTTATTAACCCCTAATCTTCCCCCCTCAACGTCGCCTCCACCTGCCTACACTTATTAACCCCTAATCTGCCGAGCGGACCTGAGCGCTACTAAAATAAAGTTATTAACCCCTAATCCGCCTCACTAACCCTATAAGAAATAGTATTAACCCCTAATCTGCCTTCCCTAACATCGCTGACACCTAACTTCAATTATTAACCCCTAATCTGCCGACTGGAGCTCACCGCTACTCTAATAAATGTATTAACCCCTAAAGCTAAGTCTAACCCTAACACTAACACCCCCCTAAGTTAAATATAATTTAAATCTACCGAAATTAATTAACTCTTATTAAATAAATTATTCCTATTTAAAGCTAAATACTTACCTGTAAAATAAATCCTAATATAGCTACAATATAAATTATAATTATATTATAGCTATTTTAGGATTAATATTTATTTTACAGGTAACTTTGTATTTATTTTAACCAGGTACAATAGCTATTAAATAGTTAAGAACTATTTAATAGCTAAAATAGTTAAAATAATTACAAATTTACCTGTAAAAGAAATCCTAACCTAAGTTACAATTAAACCTAACACTAGACTATCTAAATTAATTAAATAAACTACCTACAATTACCTACAATTAACCTAACACTACACTATCAATAAATTAATTAAATACAATTGCTACAAATAAATACAATTAAATAAACTAGCTAAAGTACAAAAAATAAAAAAGAACTAAGTTACAAAAAATAAAAAAATATTTGCAAACATAAGAAAAATATTACAACAATTTTAAACTAATTACACCTACTCTAAGCCCCCTAATAAAATAACAAAGCCCCCCAAAATAAAAAAAAGCCCTGCCCTATTCTAAATTACTAAAGTTCAAAGCTCTTTTACCTTACCAGCCCTGAACAGGGCCCTTTGCGGGGCATGCCCCAAGAAATACAGCTCTTTTGCCTGTAAAAAAAAACATACAATACCCAAGCCCCCCAACATTACAACCCACCACCCACATACCCCTAATCTAACCCAAACCCCCCTTAAATAAACCTAACACTAAGCCCCTGAAGATCATCCTACCTTGTCTTCACCTCACCGGGTATCACACCGATCCGTCCAGAAGAGCTCCTCCGATGTCCTGATCCAAGCCCAAGCGGGGGGCTGAAGAGGTCCATGATCCGGCTGAAGTCTTCATCCAAGCGGGGCAGAAGAGGTCTTCCATCCGATTGAAGTCTTCATCCAAGCGGCATCCATCCGGAGCGAAGCGGCAGCATCCTGAAGACCTCCACCGCGGAACATCCATCCTGGCCGACGACTGAACGACGAATGACGGTTCCTTTAAATGACGTCATCCAAGATGGCGTCCCTCGAATTCCGATTGGCTGATAGGATTCTATCAGCCAATCAGAATTAAGGTAGGAATATTCTGATTGGCTGATGGAATCAGCCAATCAGAATCAAGTTCAATCCGATTAGCTGATCCAATCAGCCAATCAGATTGAGCTTGCATTCTATTGGCTGATCGGAACAGCCAATAGAATGCGAGCTCAATCTGATTGGCTGATTGGATCAGCCAATCGGATTGAACTTGATTCTGATTGGCTGATTCCATCAGCCAATCAGAAAATTCCTACCTTAATTCCGATTGGCTGATAGAATCCTATCAGCCAATCGGAATTCGAGGGACGCCATCTTGGATGATGTCATTTAAAGGAACCGTCATTCGTCGTTCAGTCGTCGGCCAGGATGGATGTTCCGCGGTGGAGGTCTTCAGGATGCTGCCGCTTCGCTCCAGATGGATGCCGCTTGGATGAAGACTTCAATCGGATGGAAGACCTCTTCTGCCCCGTTTGGATGAAGACTTCAGCCGGATCATGGACCTCTTCAGCCCCCCGCTTGGGCTTGGATCAGGACATCGGAGGAGCTCTTCTGGACGGATCGGTGTGATACCCGGTGAGGTGAAGACAAGGTAGGATGATCTTCAGGGGCTTAGTGTTAGGTTTATTTAAGGGGGGTTTGGGTTAGATTAGGGGTATGTGCGTGTTGGTTTGTAATGTTGGGGGGCTTGGGTATTGTATGTTTTTTTTTACAGGCAAAAGAGCTGTATTTCTTGGGGCATGCCCCGCAAAGGGCCCTGTTCAGGGCTGGTAAGGTAAAAGAGCTTTGAACTTTAGTAATTTAGAATAGGGTAGGGCATTTTTTTATTTTGGGGGGCTTTGTTATTTTATTAGGGGGCTTAGAGTAGGTGTAATTAGTTTAAAATTGTTGTAATATTTTTCTTATGTTTGTAAATATTTTTTTATTTTTTGTAACTTAGTTCTTTTTTATTTTTTGTACTTTAGCTAGTTTATTTAATTGTATTTATTTGTAGCAATTGTATTTAATTAATTTATTGATAGTGTAGTGTTAGGTTTAATTGTAACTTAGGTTAGGATTTCTTTTACAGGTAAATTTGTAATTATTTTAACTATTTTAGCTATTAAATAGTTCTTAACTATTTAATAGCTATTGTACCTGGTTAAAATAAATACAAAGTTACCTGTAAAATAAATATTAATCCTAAAATAGCTATAATATAATTATAATTTATATTGTAGCTATATTAGGATTTATTTTACAGGTAAGTATTTAGCTTTAAATAGGAATAATTTATTTAATAAGAGTTAATTAATTTCGTTAGATTTAAATTATATTTAATTTAGGGGGTTGTTAGTGTTAGGGTTAGACTTAGCTTTAGGGGTTAATACATTTATTAGAATAGCGGTGAGCTCCGGTCGGCAGATTAGGGGTTAATAATTGAAGTTAGGTGTCGGCGATGTTAGGGAGGGCAGATTAGGGGTTAATACTATTTATTATAGGGTTAGTGAGGCGGATTAGGGGTTAATAACTTTATTATAGTAGTGCTCAGGTCCGGTCGGCAGATTAGGGGTTAATAAGTGTAGGCAGGTGGAGGCGACGTTGAGGGGGGCAGATTAGGGTTTAATAAATATAATATAGGGGTCGGCGGTGTTAGGGGCAGCAGATTAGGGGTACATAAGGATAACGTAGGTGGCGGCGCTTTGCGGTCGGCAGATTAGGGGTTAATAAGTGTAGGCAGGTGGAGGCGACGTTGTGGGGGGCAGGTTAGGGGTTAATAAATATAATACAGGGGTCGGCGGTGTTAGGGGCAGCAGATTAGGGGTACATAAGGATAACGTAGGTGGCGGTCGGCAAATTAGGGGTTAAAAAAATTTATTCGAGTGTCGGCGATGTGGGGGGACCTCGGTTTAGGGGTACATAGGTAGTTTATGGGTGTTAGTGTACTTTAGAGTACAGTAGTTAAGAGCTTTAGAAACCGGCGTTAGCCCAGAAAGCTCTTAACTACTGACTTTTTTCCTGCGGCTGGAGTTTTGTCGTTAGATGTCTAACGCTCACTTCAGAAATGACTCTAAATACCGGAGTTAGAAAGATCCCATTGAAAAGATAGGATACGCAATTGACGTAAGGGGATCTGCGGTATGGAAAAGTCGCGGATGAAAAGTGAGCGTTAGACCCTATTTTGAGTGACTCCAAATACCGGCGGTAGCCTAAAACCAGCGTTAGGAGCCTCTAACGCTGGTTTTCACAGCTAACGCCAAACTCCAAATCTAGGTGTTAGGGTTTAATTTACAGGTAAGTATTTAGTTTTAAATAGGAATAATTTATTAAAGTATAGTGTAGTGTTAGGTGTAATTGTAACTTAGGTTAGTTTTTATTTTACAGGTTAATTTCTCTTTATTTTAACTAGGTAGCTATTAAATAGTTAATAACTATTTAATAGCTATTGTACCTAGTTAAAATAAATTGAAAGTTGCCTGTAAAATAAAAATAAATCCTTGCGGCTAGATTTAGAGTTTGGCGTTAGCCGTCAAAACCAGCGTTAGAGGCTCCTAACGCTGGTTTTGGGCTACCGCTGGTATTTAGAGTCAGTCAGGAAAGGGTCTAACGCTCACTTTGCAGCCGCGACTTTTCAATACCGCAGATCCCCCTACGCCATTTGCGTATCCTATCTTTTCAATGGGATCTTTCTAACGCCGGTGTTTAGAGTCTTGGCTGAAGTGAGCGTTAGAAATCTAACGACAAAACTCCAGCCGCAGAAAAAAGTCAGTAGTTAAGAGCCGGTTTATAAAGCTCTTAACTACTGTGCTCTAACGTACACTAACACCCATAAACTACCTATGTACCCCTAAACCGAGGCCCCCCCACATCGCCGCCACTCTATTAAAAATTTTTAACCCCTAATCTGCCGACCGCACACCGCTGCCAGCTACGTTATCCCTATGTACCCCTAATCTGCTGCCCCTAACACCGCTGACCCCTATATTATATTTATTAACCCCTAATCTGCCGCCCCCAACGTCGCCTCCACCTACCTACAATTATTAACCCCTAATCTGCCGACCGGACCTCACCGCCACTATAATAAATGTATTAACCCCTAATCCGCCTCACTCCCGCCTCTATAACCCTATAATAAATAGTATTAACCCCTAATCTGCCCTCCCTAACATCGCCAACACCTAACTTCAAGTATTAACCCCTAATCTGCCGACCGGACCTCACGGCTACTCTAATAAATTTTTTAACCCCTAAAGCTAAGTCTAACCCTAACACTAACACCCCCTAAATTAAATATAATTTAAATCTAACAAAATAAATTAACTCTTATTAAATAAATTATTCCTATCTAAAGCTAAATACTTACCTGTAAAATAAACCCTAATATAGCTACAATATAAATTATAATTATATTGTAGCTATTTTAGGATTAATATTTATTTTACAGGCAACTTTGTAATTATTTTAACCAGGTACAATAGCTATTAAATAGTTAATAACTATTTAATAGCTACCTAGTTAAAATAATTACAAAATTACCTGTAAAATAAATCCTAACCTAAGTTACAATTAAACCTAACACTACACTATCAATAAATTAATTAAATAAAATACCTACAATTATCTACAATTAAACCTAACACTACACTATCAATAAATTAATTAAATACAATACCTACAAATAAATACAATTAAATAAACTAACTAAAGTACAAAAAATAAAAAAGAACAAAGTTACAAAAAATAAAAAAATATTTATTTTTGTCAAGTATTAACCCCTAATCTGAGTCAGTCAGGAAAGGGTCTAAAAAATTTCGACAGTGCGGATCAGGTCCGACAGACATCGCTAAATGCGGAGAGCAATACGCTCTCCATATTCAGCATTGCACCAGCAGCTCTTGTGAGCTGCTGGTGCAACGCTGCCCCCTGCAGACTCGCGGCCAATCAGCCGCCAGCAGGGGGTGTCAATCAACCCGATCGAACTCGATCGGGTTGATTTCCGGCGATTCCTGTCCGCCTCATCAGAGCAGACGGACAGGGTCTGAAGACTCGCCAGAAACACGGGCCGTCAAGCTCCATTCAGAGCTTGATAGATAGGCCCCATAAGCTCAATATTAATTTTGTTGTCTCTCTCCTGATTAAGATAGGCGACCGACCTCAGTTTACCCTTAATATTCGATTATATAGTAAACAGATACATTTATATAAAGTTGCAGACTAGATATATTAATTCCATACAGGTGGTGAGAGTCCATGATCCATTACTCATGGGAATTACTCTTCTTTACCATTAGGAGGAGGCAAAGATTCTTTATAAAACCCCTCACACATACCTCAGTCTTTACTTTGCCTCCGCTGGAGGTGGTTGAAGTTTTATACTGAGCTTGAAGAGGCCCAAATAAGCCAAATATAGTTACAGTTTTATCACCAGAGTTATAAGATCATGCTAGCTCTATGAGATATTGGTGTGAATAAGCTAGTGAGTGCTATAGATACTATGCTATTGTTACAATATAGCAGTACTCTGGTTATGTTTATACAAGGTTGTTTTTTGGAATATTTAGTAGTTCGAGCATATATGTATTAGCCATGTGCATTCGTTTTCAGAAAAATCAAAGAAAACTAAAATGATCAGGGGAAAAAAAAAGTAATGCAGGCATTATCCACTGATTGCAAACCAGGAAGGAGCAGCAGAATAGATTCACAGTTTCTCTCTGTCTGTCAGTAGAAGCCTGTGACATTTTCTAGCCAACCAGTATTCTCAGGGGGAGGTAGGGAAGAGAAAGGGGGATTTTTAACTTATTGCAGAGTGCTCAGGGGCTCAGATCTGTAAAGGAACTGGAGAAACCAAAATACATCCGGTGGTTTTGTCACAGTAGAATGCTGGTGGCACTTGGGCTGCTACTTTTTTTAAGTGGGTCAGTCACAAATAATTTTCATGTAACACTGGCTTAAGGTTGTGACCCAAACAATTAAAACAGACTGCCAGTTGTAAAACTAGATTTCTCAGCTGGTGGCTGTGGCTGAGAATGATTCAACAAAGGAAGCCGCTTTTTGAGCGTTGGGGTGCCACTGCAACCACTACTGGTCCCAGCCAGTGAGGCAACATGTTATCCTCCTCTCTCTGGTGGTAGCAGTGGCAGAGGGTCGCACCATTGCATGTGCTATCGTGCCACGGATGTTCTTGTGGCTCCTGTGGTAGCTGGGGAAGGCAAGAGCTGTGCTTTGAGAGGGTAGGGCCCTTCTTGATGGGATTATTTCTCAGAATTAGTATTTTATTATTAAAAAGAAATGGTTGCTGCCGGCAGAAACTTTTTTTAAAAATAGTATAACTATTAAACAAACTGAGTGCAGCTTCCGAACTAACAGACTCAGTAAAAAAATGGAAAGTACAATAAAACTTATATAGTAAGTGTAGAGCCAGCAGCCACTTAGCTATGCAACAAAACAGTTCATTCATTTTTAAAGTGGGCATGTGAGAGTGTATGTGCGGTGAGTAAAAATGGTTGCTGGTTAATGAAACTGACACTGCAAGAGTAAAACCACTTTGCGATAATTCAACCGATGACAAGTATGTGTGGTAATATGGGATTGTGTGGGTACAGTAAAATGGTTGAGGCAATAAAATGGTGTTACTGGCACTGCATGAGTATCAGCACATTGTGCTAATTCAACCAACAAGTATGTGTGGTATGGAAAATTAGTGACCATCCTGGCAGAGAAGGCCATGAGAAATGCAACCAGACCATACATTTGTAAGCAATTTTTCATTTTATTTCTATTATCATTTTTACTTCATTTTATTGGTATCTATTTTTAAGGGGCAGCAATGCACTACTTGTAATGAGCTAGCAAATGCACATTGTTAAGAGCCAATGACAAGAGGCATATATGTGCAGCCATCAATCATCCACTAGCTCCCTTCTTGCTTCTGAGCCCCAGCCTACTTGTAGGTATGCTTTTCAATAAAGGACACCAAGAAAAAGAAGCAAATTAGATCAAATAAGTAAATTGTAAAGTTGTTTAAACTTGCACGCTCTATCTGAATCTTGAATGAAAACAAATTGTGTTTCATGTCTCTTGAATTATAGACACTTTCAGTATAGCAAGTATACTAGTAGTATAGTTACTGTACCTTTAAGTAAACCTTTTAGTTTTACCAAAAATGCAGTGCACAAAAATTAGATGTATGAGTAAAAGAATAAGCTTAAAGGGATAAGAAAGTCAAATTTAAACTTAGAGGAATCAGATAGAGCATGCAATTTTAAGACACTTTTAAAATCACTTCTATTTACAAATGTGCTTTGTTCTATTGGTATCCATTGTTGAAAATTAATATGCACATATCTTACACAAGTGAGAGCTAGCTGGTGATTGGTGCCTGCATAAATTTGTCTCTTGTTATTGGCTAACTAGATGTGTTCAGCTTGCTGCCGGTAGTGCAATGCTGTTCCTTCAGCAAAGGATAACAAAAGAATGAGGCATATTTGATAATAAAAGTAAAATTTAAAGTTGTTTAAAATGGTATTGTTCTATCCGAATCATGGATTACATTTTTGGGTTTCCTGTCCCTTAAATAATTACATAGAATGACACAATTAAAGCTACTATAGCTGATTACAACTTCAAGAATTTGCAAACAATAATTTCAAACAAAATTCATTTAAAATTAATACGACCATGAACGTAAATGTACTAAAACAAAAATTGTAATTTTACCAAAAAGAAAATGATAAATGATACTGTTTGTTTTGTATTGACTACCGATCCACAATACAACATATTTATTAATAATAATAATAATAATTAAAGAACCCTTCCCTCATGGAAATGGATACATGGTGAGATAAGCCTCACTACTACATGAATACTAGGGTGATACAGTTAAGAGAGTGTCATTCTTGCAAAATAGACTGCCAATAAAAGCAACAAGTGAAACCTCTTTTGAATTTTCCTTTGGGAAAAGCCACATCTGTACATGCATCATGCATCTGTACATACATCATACATCTGTACATACATCATACATCTGTACATACATCATATATCCGTACATACATCATACATCTGTACACACATCATACAACTATACATACATCATACATCTGTACATACATCATATATCTGTACATACATCATGCATCTGTACATACATCATTAATCTGTACGTATATCATGCATCTGTACATACAACATGCATCTTTATATACAACATGCATCTGTACAGACATCATGTATCTGTACATACATCATATATCTGTACATACATCATGCATCTGCACATACATAATGCATCTGTACATACATAATACATATGTACATCCATCAGGCACCTGTACATACAACATGCATCTGTACATACATCATACATCTGTACATCCATAATGCATCTGTACATACATCATGCATCTATACATACAGCATACATCTGTACATACAGCATGTATCTGTACAATTATCATACATCTGTACATACATCATGCATCTGTACATACATCACCTGTACATACATCATCTGTACATACATCATGCATCTGTGCATACATCATCTGTACATACATAATCTGTACATACATAATCTGTACATACATCATACATATGTACATACATGATATATCTGTACATACATTATACATCATACATCTGTACATACATCATGTATCTGTACATACATCATACATCATATATCTGTACATACATCATCTGTACATACATCATGCATCTGTACATACATTATAAATCTGTACATACATCATGCATCATGAATCTGTACATACAACATGCATCTGTACATACATCATACATATGTACATACATAATGCACCTGTACATACATCATGCATCTGTACATACAGCATACATCTGTACATACAACATGTATCTGTACAATTATCATACATCATACATCTGTACATACATCATCTGTACATACATCATGCATCTGTACATACATCATCTGTACATACATCATCTGTACATACATCTGTACATACATTATAAATCTGTACATACATTATGCATTTGTACATACATCATCTGTACATACATCATACATCTGTACATACATCATATATCTGTACATACATCATACATCATGCATCTGTACATACATTATAAATCTGTACTAGACATGTGCATGGCGAAAAAATTCGGTTCGGTTCGGATCGATTCAGGATTTTTCGAAGTTCGGATCGATTTGAATTCAGAAAATTTCGAATCGATTCGTTTCGGATTCGTTTCAGATTCATTCGGATTCGAATAAATTCGTCTGGATTCGGTTCGATTCGGTTTGATTCGGTTCAGAAATTCGGCAATTCGGTAAGTGTTAGGTGGGATTAGACTAGTATTATACTGTATATTAGGTGTTAACCTAACATACTGTGTAATACTAGTGTAATCCCAATGGCTATCCGAATTTACGAATCGATATGATTCGGTTCGATTCGGAAAATTCAGCAACATTTTAATTCGGAAATTCGGTTCGATCCGAATCGCCGAATTTGCCGAATTTGCCGAATTTCCGAATCGAACCGAATCGCACATGTCTAATCTGTACATACATCATGCATCTGTACATACATCATGCATCTGTACATACATCATCTGTACATACATCATGCATCTGTACATACATCATCTGTACATACATCATCTATACATACATCATGCATCTGTACATACATCATGCATCTCTACATACATCATCTGTACATACATCATGCATCTGTACATACATCATCTATACATACATAATGCATCTGTACATACATCATGCATCTGTACATAAATCATCTGTACATACATCCTACATCTGTACATGCATCATGCATCTGTACATACATCATGCATCTGTACATGCATCATGCATCTGTACATACATCATGCATATGTACATAAATCATCTGTACATACATCATACAGTTGTACATAAATCATCTGTACATACATCATACAGTTGTACATGCATCATGCATCTGTACATACATCATGCATCTGTACATGCATCATGCATCTGTACATACATCATGCATCTGTACATACAACAAATGTACATACATCATGCATCTGTACATACATCATGCACCTGTACATACAACATATGTACATGCATCATGCATATGTACATACATCATGCGTCTGTACATACAACATATGCACATACATCATGCATCTGTACATACATTATGCATCTGTACATGCATCATGCCTCTGTACATAGATCATGCATCTGTACATACATCACACATCTGTACACACATCATCTGTACATACATCATGCATCTGTACATACATCATGCATCTGTACATACATCATCTGTACATACATCATGCATCTGTGCATACATCATGCAGCTGTACATACATAATCTGTACATACATCATCTGTACATACATCATGCATCTGTGCATACGTCATGCATCTGTACATACATCATCTGTACATACAGCATCTGTACATGCATCATGCATCTGTACATACATCATGCATATGTACATAAATCATCAGCATTCGACACTGTCTTCCACCTCACCCTCCTCAACCGACTACACGATGCCGGCATACGCAACAAAGCCATGGAATGGATCACCTCCTTCCTCACTGGCAGAACCCAGAAAGTTAGACTCCCACCCTTCACCTCCAAGCCCACAGAAATCAGCTGCGGTGTACCCCAAGGCTCTTCGCTGAGCCCCACCCTATTCAACATCTACATGGCCCCTCTCTCTGCCATCGCCCGACGACACAACCTCAACATCGTCTCCTACGCTGATGACACCCAGCTAATCATCTCACTCACCAGTGACCCCACCACTGCCAAGAGAAACATCCACGAAGGGCTGACAGCAGTCGCCACCTGGATGAGCTACAACTGCCTAAAGCTGAACGCAGACCAGACCGAAGTCCTCCTCCTTGGTCCCACCACATCCGCTTGGAATAACTCCTGGTGGCCCACAGCCCTCGGACACCCTACAACCCCCACTGACCATGCACAAAATCTAGGCGTCATCCTGGACTCATTGCTCTCCATGGACCGGCAAATCAACGCCGTCTCTTCTGCATGCTTCCACACACTTCACCTGCTGCAAAAGATCTTCAAATGGATCCCAACCAAGACCAGGAAGACTGTCACTCACGCCCTCGTCAGCAGCCGACTGGACTGCACCACACTCTACGCCGGCACCACCATCAAGCTCCAAAAGAGACTACAGCACATCCAGAACTCCTCGGTCAGACTAATCCTTGAAATCCCTCATCAATGCCACATCACCAAACACCTGCGGGACCTGCACTGGCTCCCCATCAACAAAAGAATAACCTTCAAGCTTCTCACCCACGCATTCAAGGCCCTCCACAACATCGGTCCCGAATACTTGAACCACCGCGTTACCTTCTACACCCCTGCCAGAAGACTTTGATCAACCGACCAAGCCCTTGCTGTCATCCCCCGCATCAGGAAAACCACAGCGGGAGGCAGATCCTTCTCTCACCTGGCAGCCAAGACTTGGAACACCCTCCTGCTGCACCTCAGACAAGCTACCGCCCTAACTAAGTTCAGAAAGGACCTCAAGACCTGGCTCTTCGACTGAACTGCAACCCTCAGCGCGTTGAGACCATTACGGATGAATAGCCGCGCTTTACAAGAACCCAATAGATAGAAAGATCTGTACATACATCATACAGTTGTACATGCATCATGCATCTGTACATACAACATATGTACATACATCATGCATCTGTACATACATCATGCATCTGTACATACAATATATGTCTATACATGCCATCTTTTGGTCTCATGTGTGCTTTTGTTGCTGTTCCACTAGTATTTTAGTCCACCAAAATCTATTTAAAGGCACTTTCAGGTCCAGACTTACGCAGGGGCGGAACAACAGGGGGTGCAGAGGTCGCAACTGAGGGTGGGGGCCCAGATTAAACAAAAACAAAAAACGTTGACCTGCCACTGCCTGCACTGATATCATGTGAGTGTGACATGACACTTCACTAGTGTCTCTGACTACAGTGATTAGTGTTTCTGTTTTTGCCAATGGTGTTTATGTGTGTGTGTGTATGTGTGTATGTTTGTATGTGACTGTGTGTGTATTTATGCATGTATGTGTGTGTATGTTTGTGGTACCAGCAAATTACAGACCTTGTTACTACAGCATGAGGGGGCAGGGTGGGGGGGTAAACAGTGTCACTATACAGTACCACTATAAAGAATACGGGGGGGCTGGACCATGTCACAGACTACTGTGGTCACTTTATAAAGTACTGGGGTGGGTAGGGTCAGGCCAGCCATCTCACCGGCAGATTACAGACTGTGTCACTAACTCACTATATACAGTACTGGTGGGTTAAACAGTGTCACTATATACAGTAATAGGGGGTCAGGCCATCTCACAGACTGTGAACACAGGGTACCTCATTTTGCAGACATGTAATCTGATTCACATTTTTTTTCTGTGTTAAATGTAAAAAAAAAAAAGATATGTATCAAATTCACCTTATTTTGGGGGAGGGCCCTTCTTAGATTCTTGCACCTGGGCCCTGTGGTTTCTAGTTATGCCTCTGGACTTACACTTGATCTTTTAACAGTCAAAACTAAATTTGTACACCTCATTTGAAAAAGAAGTGGCTTCTCTTTCAGATGAGTGTTAAATGGCCCTCAAGATATTACATGACAGTTAGAAAAAAGCATAAAATCTACTAAGCACCAAGTTTAGAGTAATTCAATTAAATGGGCTTAGGAATGCTATTGTAGACTGGTAATGAGCATCTGTGAAAACACCATCTTCGCTGCATACAAAGGGGCATATTTATGATTGTGCGAGCGGACATGATCCAATATAGCGGAAGATGATTGCTAAAGACCGTTGCTTCATAACTGCTGTTTCCAGCGAGTCCGAAGGCTCGCATGGAAACAGATGTATTAGGCACAATACAGTACTTAATAATTCGGCCACTGAATGTGAAAGCAAGAGCGCAATCAAATTTATTGCATGTTGGGTGAGCGCAACTGAAGACCTTGAGTAAAGGGTTAGGGAAAAAATAAAAGTTGCAAGAAACACAACATAATTATAATTATTATTATATTAAAATATATACACCTAGATTTAGAGTTCTGCGTTAGCCGTCAAAAGCAGCGTTAAGGGGTCCTAACGCTGCTTTTTACTGCCCGCTGGTATTTAGAGTCAGCCAGGAAAGGGTCTAACGCTCACTTCCCTACCGCGATGCCAGGCTACCGCAGATCCCCTTACGCCAATTGCGTATCCTATATTTTAAATGGGATTCTTTTCAATGTGATTCTATCAGCCAATCGGAATTAAGGTAGGAAAAATCTGATTGGCTGATTCAATCAGCCAATCAGATTGAAGTTCAATCCGATTAGTTGATCCATTCAGCCAATCGGATTGAACTCGCATTCCATTGGCTGTTCCGATCAGCCAATAGAATGCTAGTTCAATACGATTGGCTGATTTGATCAGCCAGTCGGATTGAACTTCAATCTGATTAGCTGATTGCATCAGCCAATCAGATTTTTTCTACCTTAATTCCGATTGGCTGATAGAATTCTATCAGCCAATCGGAATTGAAGGGACGCCATCTTGGATGATGTCCACTGCACATTGATAAATGCCGACAGTATACGCTCTCTGCATTTATCATTGCACCAGCAGTTCTTGTGAACTGCTAGTGCAATACCGCCCCATGCAGATTTGTGGCCGCTAGCAGGGGGTGTCAATCAACCCAATCGTATTCGATCGGGTTGATTTCTGGCGATTTCTGTCCGCCGCCTCAGAGCAGGCGGAAAGGTTATGGAGCAGCGGCCTTGATAAATATGCCCCAAAGCATAAACTAAGTTTCTTATTTTTTCACTAGCAAGTTAAAACGTGTATGCATATACTACTATTAACTCCCATTATTTTCCAGAAAAAAAAATGCAATTCTCCTTGGTCTTGTTTTAAGTCATTCCTACTGAGCATTCCCAAAAACTAAAATATGCACTTGTTGCAAAGAGCAAATTGTGCACTCAAAATAAGTGTTGTAAGGTGTAGAATCTGCAAACTTCAAACTGTTTTATCATTCCATAAAATATGGCTATTCCCATACAAAATATACTTTTGTATAACCTAAATGCAGTATGCAAGCATTGAATAAATAGGTCAATAAGTGTGATTTCAAATATTCTGTAATGGATTTGAATGTGAAAACCCTATGAAAATCCATGAGATGTCTTATCATTTTGTGTTGGTTATCACTGAAAGTACAATTTTAGAACCAATATCCTTTGCAAATGTTTCTTATGCAAAAGTGTATATACTGCTTCAAGCAATATTAGAAAATGAAATATTTAGGGAATCTTTGCTTGCTCAATAGAAACTGTGTAAACATCTACAAATAGGTCATACAATTTCTAAATATTTACCCCTGGAGGGCAATCCAAAATTCATAGTGGGAATTACTTTTCTTCCTTTCACAGTCAATTAAGCATACATTAGATACACAATCCAAAACAATTCACCTTAGGCAAACAGTACAAAAAAGATTTCAAATATCTCATAATGATCTGTATACTTACCTGCAGGTGCAATATTATATGTTTAGTAAAACTCAAACAACAGATGATATATGAGAAAAAAGATGCTATTGAATAGATATATATTTGTCTGAGTCAGGGCTTTTTCCATGTTACCACTATTTATTCACTGATTGTTCAAACAATTTAAAGCTACACATAAAATATAAAAAAATAGCAAGATATTACTATAGAGGACATATCATCAATAATTATTTTTAATACCATAGAAAAGGCTTATAGGGATATCTTTTAACTGGTTTTAGGAAGTCCCAAACTAAATTGTTGTGGCACATGCGATTCCTAGAATTTATAGGAAGTGCATTTGCATTTAACATATGTATTTAATGTTGGTTTAAAAGAAAAAAAATCCAAAAATTAAGATAATTGTTTTACTGGAAGAACTAAATAACCAACTGACAAAAAATAGCAAACATTTTCCATTATATATACATTGTGGAATAGATTACAAGTGGCATACAAACTTATAAGCAATATTTGTTTTGTTTGTTTTTTGTTTTTTTGGGCATGCTGGAAAGAGCGCTCATATTGCAAGTTGAAATTAAGGGGCCGATTTATTATATGTCAGTCCGACATGTCATCGCTGAATGCCGACAGCATACACATTGCACAAGCAGTTCTGGTATATGCTGTTGGCATTTAGCATTGCAAAAGCCCCCTGCAGATTTGTGGCTAATCGGCTGCTGGCAGGGGGTGTCAATCAACCCTATCGTATCTGATCGGAAGATGATTGCTAAAGACCGTTGCTTCATAACTGCTGTTTCCAGCGAGTCCGAAGGCTCGCATGGAAACAGATGTATTAGGCACAATACAGTACTTAATAATTCGGCCACTGAATGTGAAAGCAAGAGCGCAATCAAATTTATTGCATGTTGGGTGAGCGCAACTGAAGACCTTGAGTAAAGGGTTAGGGAAAAAATAAAAGTTGCAAGAAACACAACATAATTATAATTATTATTATATTAAAATATATACACCTAGATTTAGAGTTCTGCGTTAGCCGTCAAAAGCAGCGTTAAGGGGTCCTAACGCTGCTTTTTACTGCCCGCTGGTATTTAGAGTCAGCCAGGAAAGGGTCTAACGCTCACTTCCCTACCGCGATGCCAGGCTACCGCAGATCCCCTTACGCCAATTGCGTATCCTATATTTTAAATGGGATTCTTTTCAATGTGATTCTATCAGCCAATCGGAATTAAGGTAGGAAAAATCTGATTGGCTGATTCAATCAGCCAATCAGATTGAAGTTCAATCCGATTAGTTGATCCATTCAGCCAATCGGATTGAACTCGCATTCCATTGGCTGTTCCGATCAGCCAATAGAATGCTAGTTCAATACGATTGGCTGATTTGATCAGCCAGTCGGATTGAACTTCAATCTGATTAGCTGATTGCATCAGCCAATCAGATTTTTTCTACCTTAATTCCGATTGGCTGATAGAATTCTATCAGCCAATTGGAATTGAAGGGACGCCATCTTGGATGATGTCACTTAAAGGAACCTTCATTCGTCGTTAGTCCGTCGGTTGAAGAGGATGGCTCCTGGCTCCGCGTCGGCTCCGTTGTTGAAGATGGCTCCGCTCCGCTCCGGATGGATGAAGATTGAAGACGCCACATGGATGAACACTTCTACCGGATGGAGGACCTCTTCTTGCCCCGCTTGGATGAAGACTTCTACCGGATGAAGGACCTCCTCTGCGCACCTTGGATGAAGAATTTGGCTGAGTGAAGACGACTCAAGGTAGGGAGATCTTCAGGGGGTTAGCGATAGGTTTATTTAAGGGGGGTTTGGGTGGGTTAGAGTAGGGGTATGTGGGTGGTGGGTTGTAATGTTGGGGGGAGTATTGTATTTTTAATTTCAGGTAAAAGAGCTGATTACTTTGGGGCAATGCCCCGCAAAAAGCCCTTTTAAGGGCTGGTAAAAGAGCTGATTACTTTTGTATTTTAGAATAGGGTAGGGAATTTTTTATTTTGGGGGGCTTTTTTATTTTATTAGGGGGCTTAGATTAGGTGTAATTAGTTTAAACTGCTTGTAATTCTTTTTTATTTTTTGTAATTTAGTGTTTGTTTTTTTTGTATAATAGAATAGTTTATTTTATTGTATTTTATTTTAGGTAATTGTAGGTAATTTATTTAATTAATTTAATGATAGTGTAGTGTTAGGTGTATTTGTAACTTAGGTTAGGATTTATTTTACAGGTAATTTTGTATTTATTTTAACTAGGTAGCTATTAAATAGTTATTAACTATTTACTATCTATTGTACCTAGTTAAAATAAATACAAAGTTGCCTGTAAAATAAATATAAATCCTAAAATAGCTACAATGTAATTATTATTTATATTGTAGCTATATTAGGGTTTATTTTATAGGTAAGTATTTAGTTTTAAATAGGATTAATTTAGTTAATTTTAGGAATATGATTTCGTTTAATTTAAATTATATTTATGTTAGGGGGTGTTAGGGTTAGGGTTAGAGTTAGGTTTAGGAGTTAATAACTTTATTATAGTAGCGGCGACGTTACGGATGGGAGATTAGGGGTTAATAAGTGTGGGTAACGTAGCGGCAACGTTGGGGGGCAGATTAGGGGTTAATAAATATAATATAGGGGTCGGCAGTGTTAGGGGCAGCAAATTAGGGGTTCATAGGGATAATGTAGGTTGCGGCGGTGTACGGAGCGGCAGATTAGGGGTTAATAGTGTAATGCAGGTGTCAGCGATAGCGGGTGCGGCAGAGTAGGGGTTAATAAGTGTAAGATTAGGGGTGTTTAGACTCGGGGTACATGTTAGGGTGTTAGGTGCAGACTTAGAGAGTGTTTCCCCATAGGAAACAATGGGGCTGCGTTAGGAGCTGAACACTGCTTTTTTTCAGCCCAAACTGCCCCATTGTTTCCTATGGGGATATCGTGCACGAGCACGTTTTCCCAGCTTACCGCTACCGTAAGCAACGCTGGTATTGAGGGTTGAAGTGGAGCTAAGTTAGGCTCAACGCACCCTTTCTTGAGCCTAACGCAGCCCCTCAGACAACTCTAAATACCAGCGTTGTTGGAAGGGTGCGTTGGGAAAAAAAGCAGCATTAGCTACGCGGGTTTTAACCGACAAGACTCTAAATCTAGTGGTTAGATTTTTAATTTTAACTGTTGTAATGAACAGCCTAATTTGTTTCAGTCATTTTTTCACAAACAAAAGACAAAAACTGAATATTGCAATCCCCCAAGTTCTATATACATTTTTGTTGTTGCAATTTTCTGATTCAACACTTTTTATCTTTTGAAAATATAGTCTGCCATTTCAGCTTCATTTTAATCTATTTGAGTTTGTCATCCATGTAATCATTCCTTATCCATTCCTTATCCATATTTATTTAATTAGATTTTAAAAGTTATATTCGAAATATTTAAAAATAAAATGACCTTAAGACAAAATACTAATAAGAATCATACAAAAATGTCAGATTACTTTTCTTTAGAATTTAAATTAGAAGAGATGCAATGGTCAATTGTAAGAATTGTATAACAAGAAGTCAATCAACATTGTAACTTAGTTTCATTTTATAAGACTTTGATATGCACAAGAGTAGTTTGAAAGCTATTAACATCTTTTATAAACACTGTCCTTTTCAACTGACAGTAGTCAAGATACACAAACATTATTTGTACATGGTTTATCAAGTTTGTCCTTATTATTTAGGATGACAAACATACACAAAGCCTAAAGGGACCTAAGGCTCATTTAGTCTGTCTATTCTATTCCATCTGACCTGATATCACAGAAACATAAATTGACCAAAGCCTCGTCATCTGACTCCTAAATTGCTCTGATTCTTGTGCTATTTTTCTGTGAATTAAAGTAAAGAAATTAAAAAGTGAAGAGGTTTGTGATGAATGTATGTGAATTTACCATCCCCAACAGGCTAACCTGATACTCTACACAAAACATCACAGCACCGCCATAAATATGGTAAATATGGTAATGCACACATTTTATGCAGTACTGTGCTATGTCCTTTCATGCAAGCACAGCACAGACTTACCATCTAGATCTGATCTTAATATTGAGTTGTTCGGTCTCCATCTTTCATTCAGAAACCATTCTTTTTGCTTGGCTAACATAACAGGAGAGAGAAAATAAGAATACTTAATTGAGTCTGCCACTTACTAGGGTATCAGTCTGAGGGCATACAGGTGGAAAAGCAATTTCAAGTTTCTTTTTGAGCACAAAGGAAGAAATGTTTTAAGATCTTATTTTCATTGCAACAGAAAAGCTTTCAGTGAGAAATTCGCTTTTTTGGCTTCTAATGGATCTATGTTTTATTAATGTGTTCACTCAATTACCATAATTAAGGGGGTAAATTCAAGTAGAAAGACTGCTCAGACTTGAGAGCCTTAGTGTTACATTCTTAATCATAAATGTGTCCTTCAGTATGTTCTTTAGCGTATTCAATTAATTATATTATTTTATTGCGCTAATTGCCCTTATTAGCTACTAAGCTGGTAATTTGTCCTTCCTTGAGAATGAAGATTTTATGCTTGTGGTATTAATTAACTCATTACAGTGGTCTTCCCCTCTCGAAAATATAACCATAATGGTAACACATAATTAATAACTCATGGAACTCTGAGCTTAAGTCCTGTAACAATTATTTGCAACTGATTAACTAAATATTGGTACCCATGCCTGTATCAATTGTGGATTATGAACAGTCAAAATCCTGATGCTAAAAAGCCCACAGACACATAGGGGTTCTGCAGGTTCTCACAAGAGAACCTGCACGCCGTATTTAACAAGCAACAGTCATCAGACCGCTGCTTTCCTACCCATGCAATCTCCGCAGTCTAGTCTGACCGGGGAGATTGACAGCTCCTGCCCATGCATGATTGGCGCGGGCAGGGGCGGGATTGCAAGCAAGTGCAAAATAACGCTCATGTGCAATGCTGAATTCCGCTAATGGAATTCAGCTTCACAGAGGCGAGCTGCAGCGGACAGGGGAGCGTATGTGCACCCCTGTCCGCCTCAGCTTGATAAATCGCCCCTATAATGTCAAGATGCAATTTACTGCAATGGACAGAATTTCTACTATCTAAGAATTTAACAGTGTTACAGCAATTGAGACCTTGCTGTAAGCAGTGAATATTTAAAAACTGGTGTAAAATCTTTGCTGCCAGCCTTGAAATAAATTAACAGATAAAGTTAAACTAGAGATTATAATGCTTAGTATGGGCACATTTATATTTTGGTTGCATTACATTTTTATACAGCAAAAAAAAATTTTTTTTTATCTTTTTCAATTTATGATTGCAATATTTTAGAATTTTAAATGTTAAAATGATAGGACTAGACAATAGTTATCACAATTAATAAAAAAAATCATAATTTATTGTGCCACACAACCGAATCTTTCCAACTATTTGATTATAAAGGGCTCTGGGTTATACACACCATTACTAAAATGCATTTAATAGTTTTTCTGATTGTCTTGACACAATTTTATGTTTTTATAAAACTGACAGGTGGCGCAAATGTGGAATATCTGTGCTGTGAACAAAATATAGTATTCTATTCTTTTTGTAGTCTCTTCTTTTTGTATTCAGGAACATGTAGAGCTAGATTACAAGTGGCGTGCTATTGTTTGCGCACAAGTGATATCGGGTTTTTGTGGCCATTTGTGCGCAAGTTAAATTCCACTTGTATTACAAGCTGAAAGTAAATGCAAGTGAATCTCAATTTACTCTACAATGATTACCTTGACATCAGAGTTCTGGTTAACTGTTACGTGAGTCAAAAAAGTATCCCAAAACACATTAAAAATACATTTAAAAGTACAGGTACACTCATAATAACACTGTCTAATAAAAATTATTTTAAAAATTGCATGAAACGGTTATAAGGCCTAAAAGATATGAGTATATGGGGTGTTAGAAAAAAAAGTACTGCAAAGGGTTTTCCCATAGAGATACAAACAGTACATACCCATGTCTTAATATGTATGTACTGTATATACATAAATATATGTGTGTGTGTGTGCATATGTATTTATGTATTAATATGTGTATACATGTATTTACAGACATTTATACACATATAAACAAAAAAATACATATGTAAACACATGTATACATATATGTATATATATATATATATATATATATATATATATATATATATATAGCAGTCAAAAAAGGATTTAGTAAAGGGACTCCTGTGTATAAATATATATTTGTAAAGCCACCATGTGGATATCTATTCCACTCAACCCCTTATGCAGGTTTAAAGGACAAGTCACTGTAGACAACCGCAATATCAAAGATTCAAAAGCACAAACATCCCCTCAAGCAAAGAAGGCAGGAACAAAGTGCATCATTGTAGTAAACAGGTGAGTTTCATGTAAGGCAAACAGTAGATAATGAATGCGTCGCCCTCCAGTAGGCAGTACAGTGTTGCCACAGGATATCGATAGCAATACCCAAACAGCTAGTAGCTGTGTGACTCACCCTTCTTGCTTGTAGTTTCAAAATCGCACCTTGAAAGTCCTGCTGAATGCTTCGTGACCCACGGCGTCTAAGACAACCTCGATGCCTCTATCCAGCTGGTTCCGGTCATGTGATGGGCGTCGGTCGTCACAGCCAATGGGATGCTTAGACTACCAGGAGGCTTGCAGGGTTCAGCGTCAGGAAGGGATGCCCAATATTGAGAATAGTAGGGGGAGTGGAATAGAGGCACGCTCCTGATGCAGCCCAGAGCGCTGGCAAAATAGACATCAAACGAAAAAACTGATATCCAGGCTGCAGTTAAAAACCAAAGTCTTTATTAGATTCCACTTAGGATAAAAATGCAATAAGAAGAAATGGGGGATCCAGCATAACAGTGTTACCAAAGTTGTTCCGCTAACATGTTTCGGTAAAAACCGTAATCATAGCTAATTGGAAACAAGTGTGCTGGCTATTTAAAAGACAAAATCAACACTCATTGGACAAGATTAAGACCAATAAAAAAGGTACACTGTTGGTCATAAAACGTAAAAGAGTGAAAGAACTAATACACCCTGACATGTTAGTACATATGTATGTACACTCACATTGCACATTACAAGATATAAACACCAGAGTGTGTGCTGCAAACAATGAAGAGGAAATAAAAAGGAAATAAAAAGGAAATAAACAAATGAACAAATGAATGAATGATTGAAGGCAAACATTTTGGGCATGAAATACTTTCATAAATCAAATATACATGAATGTAGAAAGATATATGCAAACGTAGAAATAATAAGTAAAATATCTACCAAAAATGCACAGGCCATCTAGCATATAGCAACGTAGTTAAACTAGTATATAACCTTACATACAAAAGCATGCATGTATATATGGAGAAGAAGGTATATCTCTAAACATGCCTATAATATATGTGTATACATAGATAAAGACGTGTTATATCACTAGAACAATATGCAGCTAGCCAAATGTGGCCTGCTAAAGTGACTACAACTCTAACACAAGAAAAAAAGATGGGTAGCTGTGCTATACTATAGTCCTGTAGTATTTCGCTGTTGTATAAAGCATAAAAACCCTATCTAATATGAGTTTAAGACCTCAAATGCGTATCAGTGTACACGGGTAACAGTGACCCATATAAGCAATGAAGTAATTGAAAATACAACTGCACTAATCTAATATACTCAGTAGATACCACTAGATGAGTGTAGTGTGGTGTAAGATGTAAAAAACAGTACAAATACACTGCACTAAGATATGTATAAAAGAAATGGAATAAAAAATGCCCCATCTTAAAGGGATGTAATTAAATAGAGAGGAAGCGTAAAGGGTATAAAACATAAGAAAAAATACTAGGAAAATGCTTGGCAAGCGTGTGAGGTAATATGGATTATTTCCAATAATTAATCAAATCATATTCAGAGTTTAAACCCTCTGGTACTCTAGTACGTCATTTAAAAATCCAAAACATCTCACGCTTGCCAAGCAGTTGATTCCTGTCACCTCCTCTAGGTGGTGCCTTGACATGTTCAATAGCCTGCCATCTAAATGTGGCATTACTTTTGTTATGAAAATTCCGAAAATGCTTAACCAAGGGGGTACTGGCTTCGCCCAATTTGATAGTGGAGAGGTGGTTCCTGATTCTAGTATTTACATCCGTGGTGGTGAGTCCTACATACTGTAGGTGGCACTCTATACAGTAAAGTAAATAGATAACATAGGAAGATGTACAGTTTAGGCAAGATGATATCTTAAAAATCTCTCCAGTGACCTCTGACCTAAACTCATCAGAAATAATGATAAACTCACAAGGTCTACATCTCGATTTGCCGCACCTGTACATCCCCCTATGTTGCAGCCAAGAGCTTTGTCTGTCTGGTTTCTTAGTTAAAACTTCTGAGGGGGCCAATATATTGCCCAAAGTTCTGTTCTTCCTATAGGAGCAACGCAAGCCTTCCTCTACACAACTAACAAGGCTGTCATCTGCAGAAAGTAGACTGAAGTGTCTTTTGACAATCTTACATATTTCTCTGTAGTCAGTACTGAAATCCGTCACAAATGTTACTTTGTGTGGGGTATTAATGTCCACACCAGTCTTGGTACAATTGGATCTATTTAAAAGGGACTGCCGATCCAAAAGGTCGACCTGTCTCTGAGCTCTATCTACCAGATGCCCAGGGTATCCTCTTTCTCTGAGTCTTTTCTGCATGTCTCTACTTTGGACTTTATAATGATCGCTATTGCTGCAGTTCCGTTTGACCCTTATGAGCTGTCCCTTGGCTACTGCCATAGGGACATGTGCGGGGTGGCAGCTCTTTGCATGTAGCAATGTGTTTTTCGATATAGGTTTCCTATACATATTGCTTATAATCTTTCCATCTTCCCCTGCAGTCAAAGTAAGGTCTAAGTAGTTAATGGTTCTAGAATTCGTCTCAAATGTAAAACTCAGGCCAACATCGTTGCAATTTAGAAGACCTACAAATTCAGACAAAGAATCCTCAGATCCCTGCCATATGAAGAGCAGATCGTCAATGTACCGCCTATAAAAGGCGATACTGTGTCTGTGTGTATTACTATCTCCATAGATGTGGGACAGCTCCCACCAACCCATAAAGATGTTGGCATATGAGGGCGCAAATTTGGCCCCCATAGCTGTCCCACATCTCTGGAGATAGTACTGCTCCCCAAAACGGAAATAGTTGTGTGTCAAGGCAAAACTAGTTGCCCTCACCACATACTTCACCAAATCACTGTCCAAGTCTGACAGGTTTTCCAACATATAAGACAGAGCTTTGAGGCCTTCCTCATGTGGAATTGTGGAGTAAAGTGATACCACATCTATTGTTAACCACTTGTGCCTGTCAAAATCCCAACAAAAAGTATCCACAAGATTCAATAGATCTTTAGTGTCCTTAAGATAGCTCTGAAGTGAGGCCACTATAGGAAACAATATGCTATCTAGCCACTGGGACAGGTGTTCCAAAAGGGAACCTATCCCACTGACTATAGGCCTGCCCTGTACCTCTATTAAGGATTTGTGCACCTTTGGAAGATGGTGGAAGATGGGCACCACCGGATGATCTACCAATAGATACTCATATGTATCACGGTCAAAAAACCCATCCTCCAAACCATCATCCAAAAGGCACCTAAGTTCTTTCTGGAAGCGCCCAGTGGGATCCCTATCCAGTCTCTGATAATTTACATCATTGTGTAGTTGTCTATGGGCCTCCTTAACATATTCAGATTTATCCAAGACCACAACAGATCCGCCTTTGTCGGCGGACCGAATGACCAGATTTTCATTTTGTTGTAGCTCTAATAGTGCCTGTCTTTCTCTAAAGGATAAATTAGGCCTCCAATTCTTGGTCTCAATTTTACTAGAGGCCAAGGAAGTGAGGTCTCTCTCAATTCTCTTGAAAAAAGTTTCCAAGGCCGGACCACGACATTGCAGGGGATAAAAGTCAGAGTTTTTCTTAAAACCACTATGGCATCTTACAGTCCCTGTAGCAGTCCCACTCATCCCCTGTCTATTAAGTTCATACAGTGACATCAAATCACAAGACTCAGAAAACGAAAGTTGTGTGGTATCAAAGGTAGGTTCTTGGGATTGTGCCAATAGTTCACCAGTACCTGAAACATTGTCAGAATTATGAAAAAAAAAATTCAAAGTTAAGTTCCTAATCAATCTATTAACATCCAGTAAAGTATTGAAGAGGTTAAATGAAGTAGTTGGAGAGAAATTCAGACCGTAACTAAGTACCTTTAATTGCATATTAGATAATGTGGCACTAGAGAGATTGATTACATTGGAGGTGTTGTCATTGTTAGGTGTCATTGGTATTTGGTACTCTTGTTTATCCTCTGTGGGTACCTCTTCTCTTGCCCTATCCCAGTTTTGGTCTGTACCTGTTGAAAAACCTGGTCAAAGGCCCTACGATCCTCTCCTAGAGTATTCATCTCATTAGCTGTACTCTGATTCATGTTACTTACATATTTCGTGCCCTTGGCATTATGTGCCTTATTTTGTGTGTTATTAGCAATATTTGTACCCTGTTTGTGTGAAGTCTTAGGTATTACAGCTATAATATTCGTGGCATCATTTATGCTCACTTGTTTGTGTGTACCTGGTGCGTTTTTCAAAATTCCCCTGGGTGGTTCTATAAATTCTTCACCCCCTGAGGCACCATAGTCATCACCTGAGTCCCCCTCATTACCTGAAGATTTATTAGTAGCTGAGTGGTTAAGGGAGGTATGCTGTTGTTGTGGTAGTTGTCCCCTACCTCTACCTCTACAGTGACTTGTCCTTTAAACCTGCATAAGGGGTTGAGTGGAATAGATATCCACATGGGGGCTTTACAAATATATATTTATACACAGGAGTCCCTTTACTAAATCCTTTTTTGACTGCTTTATTTTTATGCTTGCTGGTAGCATATTCAGTAATAAGGGACTTTCTTACAGCTCCTAAATGGAGGGATCCAGCATTATGAACTATTACTCCCTGCTGCCTTTAACAGAAAGAGGTTATAATAATGATGAACTGGACACAGTTTTTTCTACGGATATCTCTACATACACTCTGAGTACCCTTTTTGATGATACTGAAAAGCTTCTCATAAAGGAACATAAATTACAGTTTGAAATCTGGACCTTTGAAAAATATATTAAATTGAATATTGTCCCTAGGGGTCTCAGACTCAATAAATATCCTACTTTTGAGGTCTCCGATCAGGAGTTCGTTGAGACCTGGAACACAGTACTCACTGAATGTTCAATCAGATTAATGCATTTATTGATTATGTATAAAACTAAATTACTTACCACTGTTAGAGGTGAAATTGAAAAATTGCAGATTGAATTGATTAATAGGAAATTAGAACCTGACTATCCTAAGTTTGATGGTATTTTGAGATTGACCCTATCTGAATCCAAGAAAGAGATTTTAGACACTAAACACTCTAAATATCTTAGGGATCAGTCAGACTACGATAACAAGTTAGTGTATGTGTGGCATCATTCCAGAAATATTCCCAGAAATAACTCCAATAATAGGAGAGGTAGATCCAGGAGCAGGAGTAGAGGTAGAGGTAGAGGTAGGGGACAACTACCACAACAACAGCATACCTCCCTTAACCACTCAGCTACTAATAAATCTTCAGGTAGTGAGGGGGACTCAGGTGATGACTATGGTGCCTCAGGGGGTGAAGAATTTATAGAACCACCCAGGGGAATTTTGAAAAACGCACCAGGTACACACAAACAAGTGAGCATAAATGATGCCACGAATATTATAGCTGTAATACCTAAGACTTCACACAAACAGGGTACAAATATTGCTAATAACACACAAAATAAGGCACATAATGCCAAGGGCACGAAATATGTAAGTAACATGAATCAGAGTACAGCTAATGAGATGAATACTCTAGGAGAGGATCGTAGGGCCTTTGACCAGGTTTTTCAACAGGTACAGACCAAAACTGGGATAGGGCAAGAGAAGAGGTACCCACAGAGGATAAACAAGAGTACCAAATACCAATGACACCTAACAATGACAACACCTCCAATGTAATCAATCTCTCTAGTGCCACATTATCTAATATGCAATTAAAGGTACTTAGTTACGGTCTGAATTTCTCTCCAACTACTTCATTTAACCTCTTCAATACTTTACTGGATGTTAATAGATTGATTAGGAACTTAACTTTGAAATTTTTTTTTCATAATTCTGACAATGTTTCAGGTACTGGTGAACTATTGGCACAATCCCAAGAACCTACCTTTGATACCACACAACTTTCGTTTTCTGAGTCTTGTGATTTGATGTCACTGTATGAACTTAATAGACAGGGGATGAGTGGGACTGCTACAGGGACTGTAAGATGCCATAGTGGTTTTAAGAAAAACTCTGACTTTTATCCCCTGCAATGTCGTGGTCCGGCCTTGGAAACTTTTTTCAAGAGAATTGAGAGAGACCTCACTTCCTTGGCCTCTAGTAAAATTGAGACCAAGAATTGGAGGCCTAATTTATCCTTTAGAGAAAGACAGGCACTATTAGAGCTACAACAAAATGAAAATCTGGTCATTCGGTCCGCCGACAAAGGCGGATCTGTTGTGGTCTTGGATAAATCTGAATATGTTAAGGAGGCCCATAGACAACTACACAATGATGTAAATTATCAGAGACTGGATAGGGATCCCACTGGGCGCTTCCAGAAAGAACTTAGGTGCCTTTTGGATGATGGTTTGGAGGATGGGTTTTTTGACCGTGATACATATGAGTATCTATTGGTAGATCATCCGGTGGTGCCCATCTTCCACCATCTTCCAAAGGTGCACAAATCCTTAATAGAGGTACAGGGCAGGCCTATAGTCAGTGGGATAGGTTCCCTTTTGGAACACCTGTCCCAGTGGCTAGATAGCATATTGTTTCCTATAGTGGCCTCACTTCAGAGCTATCTTAAGGACACTAAAGATCTATTGAATCTTGTGGATACTTTTTGTTGGGATTTTGACAGGCACAAGTGGTTAACAATAGATGTGGTATCACTTTACTCCACAATTCCACATGAGGAAGGCCTCAAAGCTCTGTCTTATATGTTGGAAAACCTGTCAGACTTGGACAGTGATTTGGTGAAGTATGTGGTGAGGGCAACTAGTTTTGCCTTGACACACAACTATTTCCGTTTTGGGGAGCAGTACTATCTCCAGAGATGTGGGACAGCTATGGGGGCCAAATTTGCGCCCTCATATGCCAACATCTTTATGGGTTGGTGGGAGCTGTCCCACATCTATGGAGATAGTAATACACACAGACACAGTATCGCCTTTTATAGGCGGTACATTGACGATCTGCTCTTCATATGGCAGGGATCTGAGGATTCTTTGTCTGAATTTGTAGGTCTTCTAAATTGCAACGATGTTGGCCTGAGTTTTACATTTGAGACGAATTCTAGAACCATTAACTACTTAGACCTTACTTTGACTGCAGGGGAAGATGGAAAGATTATAAGCAATATGTATAGGAAACCTATATCGAAAAACACATTGCTACATGCAAAGAGCTGCCACCCCGCACATGTCCCTATGGCAGTAGCCAAGGGACAGCTCATAAGGGTCAAACGGAACTGCAGCAATAGCGATCATTATAAAGTCCAAAGTAGAGACATGCAGAAAAGACACAGAGAAAGAGGATACCCTAGGCATCTGGTAGATAGAGCTCAGAGACAGGTCGACCTTTTGGATCGGCAGTCCCTTTTAAATAGATCCAATTGTACCAAGACTGGTGTGGACATTAATACCCCACACAAAGTAACATTTGTGACGGATTTCAGTACTGACTACAGAGAAATATGTAAGATTGTCAAAAGACACTTCAGTCTACTTTCTGCAGATGACAGCCTTGTTAGTTGTGTAGAGGAAGGCTTGCGTTGCTCCTATAGGAAGAACAGAACTTTGGGCAATATATTGGCCCCCCCAGAAGTTTTAACTAAGAAACCAGACAGACAAAGCTCTTGGCTGCAACATAGGGGGATGTACAGGTGCGGCAAATCGAGATGTAGACCTTGTGAGTTTATCATTATTTCTGATGAGTTTAGGTCAGAGGTCACTGGAGAGATTTTTAAGATATCATCTTGCCTAAACTGTACATCTTCCTATGTTATCTATTTACTTTACTGTATAGAGTGCCACCTACAGTATGTAGGACTCACCACCACGGATGTAAATACTAGAATCAGGAACCACCTCTCCACTATCAAATTGGGCGAAGCCAGTACCCCCTTGGTTAAGCATTTTCGGAATTTTCATAACAAAAGTAATGCCACATTTAGATGGCAGGCTATTGAACATGTCAAGGCACCACCTAGAGGAGGTGACAGGAATCAACTGCTTGGCAAGCGTGAGATGTTTTGGATTTTTAAATGACGTACTAGAGTACCAGAGGGTTTAAACTCTGAATATGATTTGATTAATTATTGGAAATAATCCATATTACCTCACACGCTTGCCAAGCATTTTCCTAGTATTTTTTCTTATGTTTTATACCCTTTACGCTTCCTCTCTATTTAATTACATCCCTTTAAGATGGGGCATTTTTTATTCCATTTCTTTTATACATATCTTAGTGCAGTGTATTTGTACTGTTTTTTACATCTTACACCACACTACACTCATCTAGTGGTATCTACTGAGTATATTAGATTAGTGCAGTTGTATTTTCAATTACTTCATTGCTTATATGGGTCACTGTTACCCGTGTACACTGATACGCATTTGAGGTCTTAAACTCATATTAGATAGGGTTTTTATGCTTTATACAACAGTGAAATACTACAGGACTATAGTATAGCACAGCTACCCATCTTTTTTTCTTGTGTTAGAGTTGTAGTCACTTTAGCAGGCCACATTTGGCTAGCTGCATATTGTTCTAGTGATATAACACGTCTTTATCTATGTATACACATATATTATAGGCATGTTTAGAGATATACCTTCTTCTCCATATATACATGCATGCTTTTGTATGTAAGGTTATATACTAGTTTAACTACGTTGCTATATGCTAGATGGCCTGTGCATTTTTGGTAGATATTTTACTTATTATTTCTACGTTTGCATATATCTTTCTACATTCATGTATATTTGATTTATGAAAGTATTTCATGCCCAAAATGTTTGCCTTCAATCATTCATTCATTTGTTCATTTGTTTATTTCCTTTTTATTTCCTTTTTATTTCCTCTTCATTGTTTGCAGCACACACTCTGGTGTTTATATCTTGTAATGTGCAATGTGAGTGTACATACATATGTACTAACATGTCAGGGTGTATTAGTTCTTTCACTCTTTTACGTTTTATGACCAACAGTGTACCTTTTTTATTGGTCTTAATCTTGTCCAATGAGTGTTGATTTTGTCTTTTAAATAGCCAGCACACTTGTTTCCAATTAGCTATGATTACGGTTTTTACCGAAACATGTTAGCGGAACAACTTTGGTAACACTGTTATGCTGGATCCCCCATTTCTTCTTATTGCATTTTTATCCTAAGTGGAATCTAATAAAGACTTTGGTTTTTAACTGCAGCCTGGATATCAGTTTTTTCGTTTGATATATATAACTTGACCTAACTTGGCGGGATCAGACTGATATACTTCAGGAAAGTTTTCTTCTGTGAAAAGCACACTGGTCTAAAAGAGGCTGCCTCCAGGTGGTAAATCGCCATAGAACAAGCCACTGAGCTGTTGTTCGTTCCTGGTAGAGCGCTTCTCTCTTTGTATGCAAATTATTATGACCCTGGGGAAGTCTCCCTATGGGTGATGGGGGAAACCAGACGTGGACTCCTTGCCCAGTGTGCTTAGAGGAATGTGGCTGCACCTCACTGACGAGGCCCATAGGAGGCTGAAACGATCGTCTGGGGTTGTCATGTTCCTTGTTCAGAGGAGAATTGCCTGGTATTTCGGTGCTGGACTGACCTAACTTGGCGGGATCAGACTGATATACTTCAGGAAAGTTTTCTTCTGTGAAAAACACACTGGTCTAAAAGAGGCTGCCTCCAGGTGGTAAATCGCCATAGAACAAGCCACTGAGCTGTTGTTCGTTCCTGGTAGAGCGCTTCTCTCTTTGTATGCAAATTATTATGACCCTGGGGAAGTCTCCCTATGGGTGATGGGGGAAACCAGACGTGGACTCCTTGCCCAGTGTGCTTAGAGGAATGTGGCTGCACCTCACTGACGAGGCCCATAGGAGGCTGAAACGATCGTCTGGGGTTGTCATGTTCCTTGTTCAGAGGAGAATTGCCTGGTATTTCGGTGCTGGACTGACCTAACTTGGCGGGATCAGACTGATATACTTCAGGAAAGTTTTCTTCTGTGAAAAGCACACTGGTCTAAAAGAGGCTGCCTCCAGGTGGTAAATCGCCATAGAACAAGCCACTGAGCTGTTGTTCGTTCCTGGTAGAGCGCTTCTCTCTTTGTATGCAAATTATTATGACCCTGGGGAAGTCTCCCTATGGGTGATGGGGGAAACCAGACGTGGACTCCTTGCCCAGTGTGCTTAGAGGAATGTGGCTGCACCTCACTGACGAGGCCCATAGGAGGCTGAAACGATCGTCTGGGGTTGTCATGTTCCTTGTTCAGAGGAGAATTGCCTGGTATTTCGGTGCTGGACTGACCTAACTTGGCGGGATCAGACTGATATACTTCAGGAAAGTTTTCTTCTGTGAAAAGCACACTGGTCTAAAAGAGGCTGCCTCCAGGTGGTAAATCGCCATAGAACAAGCCACTGAGCTGTTGTTCGTTCCTGGTAGAGCGCTTCTCTCTTTGTATGCAAATTATTATGACCCTGGGGAAGTCTCCCTATGGTTGATGGGGGAAACCAGACGTGGACTCCTTGCCCAGTGTGCTTAGAGGAATGTGGCTGCACCTCACTGACGAGGCCCATAGGAGGCTGAAACGATCGTCTGGGGTTGTCATGTTCCTTGTTCAGAGGAGAATTGCCTGGTATTTCGGTGCTGGACTGACCTAACTTGGCGGGATCAGACTGATATACTTCAGGAAAGTTTTCTTCTGTGAAAAGCACACTGGTCTAAAAGAGGCTGCCTCCAGGTGGTAAATCGCCATAGAACAAGCCACTGAGCTGTTGTTCGTTCCTGGTAGAGCGCTTCTCTCTTTGTATGCAAATTATTATGACCCTGGGGAAGTCTCCCTATGGGTGATGGGGGAAACCAGACGTGGACTCCTTGCCCAGTGTGCTTAGAGGAATGTGGCTGCACCTCACTGACGAGGCCCATAGGAGGCTGAAACGATCGTCTGGGGTTGTCATGTTCCTTGTTCAGAGGAGAATTGCCTGGTATTTCGGTGCTGGACTGACCTAACTTGGCGGGATCAGACTGATATACTTCAGGAAAGTTTTCTTCTGTGAAAAGCACACTGGTCTAAAAGAGGCTGCCTCCAGGTGGTAAATCGCCATAGAACAAGCCACTGAGCTGTTGTTCGTTCCTGGTAGAGCGCTTCTCTCTTTGTATGCAAATTATTATGACCCTGGGGAAGTCTCCCTATGGGTGATGGGGGAAACCAGACGTGGACTCCTTGCCCAGTGTGCTTAGAGGAATGTGGCTGCACCTCACTGACGAGGCCCATAGGAGGCTGAAACGATCGTCTGGGGTTGTCATGTTCCTTGTTCAGAGGAGAATTGCCTGGTATTTCGGTGCTGGACTGACCTAACTTGGCGGGATCAGACTGATATACTTCAGGAAAGTTTTCTTCTGTGAAAAGCACACTGGTCTAAAAGAGGCTGCCTCCAGGTGGTAAATCGCCATAGAACAAGCCACTGAGCTGTTGTTCGTTCCTGGTAGAGCGCTTCTCTCTTTGTATGCAAATTATTATGACCCTGGGGAAGTCTCCCTATGGGTGATGGGGGAAACCAGACGTGGACTACTTGACCAGTGTGCTTAGAGGAATGTGGCTGCACCTCACTGACGAGGCCCATAGGAGGCTGAAACGATCGTCTGGGGTTGTCATGTTCCTTGTTCAGAGGAGAATTGCCTGGTATTTCGGTGCTGGACTGACCTAACTTGGCGGGATCAGACTGATATACTTCAGGAAAGTTTTCTTCTGTGAAAAGCACACTGGTCTAAAAGAGGCTGCCTCCAGGTGGTAAATCGCCATAGAACAAGCCACTGAGCTGTTGTTCGTTCCTGGTAGAGCGCTTCTCTCTTTGTATGCAAATTATTATGACCCTGGGGAAGTCTCCCTATGGGTGATGGGGGAAACCAGACGTGGACTCCTTGCCCAGTGTGCTTAGAGGAATGTGGCTGCACCTCACTGACGAGGCCCATAGGAGGCTGAAACGATCGTCTGGGGTTGTCATGTTCCTTGTTCAGAGGAGAATTGCCTGGTATTTCGGTGCTGGACTGACCTAACTTGGCGGGATCAGACTGATATACTTCAGGAAAGTTTTCTTCTGTGAAAAGCACACTGGTCTAAAAGAGGCTGCCTCCAGGTGGTAAATCGCCATAGAACAAGCCACTGAGCTGTTGTTCGTTCCTGGTAGAGCGCTTCTCTCTTTGTATGCAAATTATTATGACCCTGGGGAAGTCTCCCTATGGGTGATGGGGGAAACCAGACGTGGACTCCTTGCCCAGTGTGCTTAGAGGAATGTGGCTGCACCTCACTGACGAGGCCCATAGGAGGCTGAAACGATCGTCTGGGGTTGTCATGTTCCTTGTTCAGAGGAGAATTGCCTGGTATTTCGGTGCTGGACTGACCTAACTTGGCGGGATCAGACTGATATACTTCAGGAAAGTTTTCTTCTGTGAAAAGCACACTGGTCTAAAAGAGGCTGCCTCCAGGTGGTAAATCGCCATAGAACAAGCCACTGAGCTGTTGTTCGTTCCTGGTAGAGCGCTTCTCTCTTTGTATGCAAATTATTATGACCCTGGGGAAGTCTCCCTATGGGTGATGGGGGAAACCAGACGTGGACTCCTTGCCCAGTGTGCTTAGAGGAATGTGGCTGCACCTCACTGACGAGGCCCATAGGAGGCTGAAACGATCGTCTGGGGTTGTCATGTTCCTTGTTCAGAGGAGAATTGCCTGGTATTTCGGTGCTGGACTGACCTAACTTGGCGGGATCAGACTGATATACTTCAGGAAAGTTTTCTTCTGTGAAAAGCACACTGGTCTAAAAGAGGCTGCCTCCAGGTGGTAAATCGCCATAGAACAAGCCACTGAGCTGTTGTTCGTTCCTGGTAGAGCGCTTCTCTCTTTGTATGCAAATTATATATATATATATATGTATACAG